>NC_053159.1:18735000-19035000 GCF_016835505.1 Polypterus senegalus
CTACCATTTTATAATTTCCTGTGTAAATAGTCCGAATGTGGTTCTTTAAAAGATATTACACAAACTATCAAGCAGTGGGAAAATTGTCAAGCAGAAGTACTTCTAAGGTGGTACATTGGTCATTTCAAAATTAGTCGATTGTCTTTAATAGAATTTGAATTGGTTGATGCTGAGCCTCTGTTTCCTATTTAGGTTGATTTTGCAAACCAAGAAAGTCAGATGGCATTCTATCGCTCAATGCAAGCTTCAGGACAGGACATCAGAGACTTTTATGAAATACTATCAGAAAGAAGGTATTATCTGTTTTTATGAATGAAACTCATACTTGAAATGAGCATAAACATAAGTATAGATTTATTTAAAAAAAAAAAAAGTTGCAAGTGAGTGATTTTTGTAGCATTAGTCTAAACTATTATATACATGTTTTTCTACATTTTTTTATATATTTAAATTTGAAACATTCTTTGTCTTTACAGAGATGAGCGGCGACAACCTTACCATGAGTATTCTGCAGAGCGTGCTTACTATGAAAATGTTAGAACACCTGGCACTTACGCTGAGGACCCTCGAAGAGAATATCCTGCTCGCAGCAGAGAGTTCTATGCAGACTGGGATCCCTACCAAGGAGATTACTATGACCCTCGATACTATGATGACCCAAGGGAATACAGAGATTACCGAGACCCTTATGAGCAAGACATACGCAAATACAGTTATCTGCAGCGTGAACGAGAAAGAGAACGTGAGCGGTTTGAAACCGACAGAGAAAGAGACCACAGTCGTAGGACTATTGAACGCAGCCAGAGCCCCAGCCATCCTAGACGGACTTCCAGTCCTGCTGCTTCCCCTTCACCATCAGAAAGATTGCCAAGTGATTCAGAACGCCGCATTTATAGTCGGTCTTCTGAGCGCAGCGGTAGCTGCAGTTCACTGTCTCCACCACGTTATGAGAAACCAGACAAGTCAAGAACAGACCGCTATGTTAAGAATGATAAATCTGAAAAGGATCGGCCCTTTGAAACTGAAAGAGGGGAAAAAGAGAAGCGTGCTACCAGGAAAGATAAAGGTGAAAAAGAAAAAGTGGAGAAAATAAAGTTCCGGAAAGTAAAAGCTCCATCTCCAAGTATTGCTTCTTCTGAAACTGAACCAGAACCAGATAGAGAACCTAGTCCAGATGCTGCTTTACGAGGGAAAGTCAAGCCTTTGCCTAGAGACAAAGATGGTTCCAGTAAGAGTCGCCTGGATCTGCTTCCATGTGTAGTATTGAATCGTGTACGAGAAAAAGAGGGGAAAGTCCTAGAACCGCCTACATTGGAGAAACAAAGGTTGAAAGTGGACAATGATAATGTAAAATCGCCGCCGCCTCCTCCTCCTCCTCCTCCTCCACCCCCTCCAGATCCAAAGGCTCCCTTAATTCGTGTGGAACAGAACAAAGCAGAGTTACCAAAATTGGAACCTTTTCGGACAAAAGTAACAAAGGATAAGGTTCTGGCCAGTCATGTTGAAGTTGTAGAAAAAGAAGCTAAAATAAAGCCCAAAAAGCATCTTAAAGCTGAACCTGCCGCAGAAGGGACAAACTCAATGGATATAGATAGACTTGAGGCACGAAAAAGACGATTTGCAGATTCTAGTCTGAAATCGGAGAGACAGCAGAAAAAGTGCTCTCAAGATGATGAAGATATTCGGTTGGGGTTGAAGAAGCTCTCTGATGGCAATGCAGTAGGAAAGGATGGGGAAGGGGAAAGAAAGAGAAAGGACCTCCACAAAAGGGAACACAGGAAAACAAAGCCTGAAAGACTAGTGACTGTTTCTAGTCCTAAAGAAGGACAAGAGACAGGAAGCATTTCTGTCGGTATTGATCTTGGTGTTAATATGGAGTTACAGGCAGTGGAACACTTAGATCAGTTAGACTTTGCTTCTAGAAAAGCTGTAGTTGTAGGAGTAAAAATGCATCACAGAGGAAGTCTGTCAAGGATATTTTCTGATGGGCCTGAAGCCGAAGATGATCTTCCAGATAAGGAAATGCAAGCTTTTCAAGAAGATTTGGGTGATCGTGCCATGGGCCTAGACAAAAATATTGAAGGGGAGGATAGACTGGGAATAGATATTGACCATTCCCAAAGTTACCGAAAACAAATGGAACAGAGTCGCAGACTTCGGCAGCAGCAGCTACAGGAGGTTGAGGCAACAAAACAAGAAAAGCTTGATAGCCCTAAGGCAGATGTGGAGGATTCTGAAAGGCGTAGTTTAGTTCACGAGGTCGGCAAACCACCTCAGGATGTAACTGATGACTCTCCACCTAGCAAACGGAAAAAGATGGAGCAATTTGATTTTGAAATAAGCTCAAAAAGAGAAGCCCGAAATTACAGGAGTTCACGACAGCTAAGTGAAGATTCTGAAAGAAATATGACCTCCCCATCACTTTTGAGACCTTTTGGTTTCCACGAAGAGGAGGATTCTGCTGACTCACCTAGGATAATCTCTTTAAAGGAGCATAAGGAGTCTCCTAAAGCAGAGGAAAAGCTTTTCTCTCATCTGGACTTAATCAAATACAATCCTTTTGAGTCTGGTAGAAGAGAACCGGCTGACCTTCATAAATTAAAAGTATTAAGCTGTGAAGAGGATCTTCAGAGATGGGAGAGTCCCATTAAACAAGATTCTCTTCCCCTTGATGTCCCATTTTCTAGTAACCTTGAAAAACGAAAAGTAATCCGCAAACGCCCTGTTCGTGAATTAGAACCTGGTGAGGTACCGTCTGACTCTGATGAGGATGTAGATAGTAAATTGCATTCCCCAAAGCCTTCCACCTCCCTAGAAAGCAGTAGACTTTCTTACTTTCTGGGAGATCGTGAAGAAAGACTTTCTGATCTTAAGCTTTCAAGTTCTTTGGAAAGAAACAGATTTTATTCATTTGCCCTAGATCAGACAATCACACCAGATACTAAGGCATTGTTAGAAAGAGCAAAGTCTTTGTCATCATCTCGTGAGGAGAACTGGTCCTTTTTAGACCGTGATTCTAGATTTGCTAGCTTCCGCAATAGCAAAGACAAAGAGAAAGTAGAATCTGCACCTCGACCCATTCCTCCCTGGTATATGAAAAAGAAAAAGATTCGCACCGATTCGGAAGGAAAGGTGGATGATAAGAAGGAAGAGCCAAAAGTAGAAGAGCAGGAGAAACAAGAATTGTTCGCTTCCCGCTTTTTGCATAGTTCAATTTTTGAGCAAGATTCCCGCCGACTACAGCATCTGGAGCGTAAAGATGATGAATCTGATTTGAGTGTTGGGAGACTTTATGGTAGGCAGGTCTCAGTTGAGGGCCCTCATGGTACTGGTGATTTGTTACAGGAGCCAGTTGTGCTATTTCATAGTCGATTCATGGAGCTCACACGGATGCAACAGAAAGAGAGGGAAAAACAACCATCACGTGAAACACAGAAGGTGGATGTTGAATTAGCACACAATGAGAGGCATGAAAGTGAACAATCCAAGACACACGATGTAGCTCCAGAGCCTGATATCAAGCCTGTCACACCTGTAAGCCCAACTCCTACCTTGCCAGCCCTGATTGAGCCTCCACATCAGGAAAAAGTAACAATGGACACTCCAGTTACAGAGCTTCAGCCTATTGCAGTAAAAGACGAAGCAACTGAAGCAACATCTCAGAAGTGTAGTCCACATCATAATGAGCTACACATGCCTGTTCCGTGCACAGTGGATTCTTCAGAACCTTTAATGTTAGAAAAGGAATCAAAAGTGGAATCCAAGGAAGAATCAGCTGATTCAAGAACCCCAGCAGAAGAGACTGTAGGACATCCTTCATACTTGGACACAAAGCCACCTACTCCTGGTGCTTCCTTCTCACAGTCAGAGGACACTGCAGGTACGGAACCTGAGGGTCCTGTGTTTTGTGATGATGTATCTCCAAAACCAGAGGAAAAATCTGAGGGAGTAAAGGATGAGGTTCAGGAACCAGAGCCAGATCTAGAAAGTGAGATACCAAAAAGTGTAGATGAAATTTCTGGAGTACAGACTCAGATTTCTGACAATGAAGTTGAGGCTGAGGCTGAGACTGAACCCGTGCTCCCGACTAGGAAACAGCCTAAGAACAAGCGAGCTAAAACTGTACCTGCTGTTGCCCAAGTACTGTCTGTTTCAGTAGGTGCTACAGAAAAACCAGCCACACGAAAAAGTGAACGTATTGATCGAGAGAAACTAAAACGTGCATATTCACCTCGAGGCGACACTCCTAAAGCAATTACAGATTCAAAAGCAACTTCCAAATCTCCAAGCCATGCAACAGACATTGAGAATTATGAGAACAGTACACCACCAGTAAGAGCTAGACGGAGGCGTAATGTGCGTTCTATTTATGCCACTGTTGTTGACGATGAGCCACCACAACCAACAGTAAAAGATCTTACAGAGTCTCCTCGTACAACACGGAAAAGAGGGGTTGAGAAAGAACCACAACATGACACCTTGACCACTCCTACCACTCCCCGCCGTGGTCGACCACCCAAAACTCGTAGAAGGGGAGAGGATGTCTCTCCCTTGAAGGTGGATCAGTTTAAGTCGGAACCAGAAGAGTCTGAAAGCAAAGAGGTGAGTGAGGCACCAAAGGCTGAAGGTTGGAGATCACCTCGGTCACAAAAATCTGCTGCCAGCCAATCTTCTCCACCCATGAGTCATGGAAGGAAAGGTGGTAAAGCAGAAAACAAGCTGCCAGAAATTCACATCAAGCACATTGAGGAAGAAAGTGTCAAGAGTCCGGATCAAGAATCCACAAATAACAAATCTGAAGAAGAAATTCATGATGGGGATAACATCAAGGAAGGAGAAGCAAAACCAAAAGAAGACAAGGATAAAGAGGTAGACAATGAAACTAGTGCAACAGAAAACATGGAAAAAATGGATACATCTTTGGAAAAGCGCACATCAGTTGATAAGAATACTAAAATAAAAGGAAGACTTACAAGGAACACCAAGACTTTAACAGAAGATAAGTCTTTGAGTTTGAAAAATCTTGAAATACGTTTGAGTGTGGATGATGTAAAAGGAGTTCTGCGATCCAGTGAGGAGGAACAGGAAGCCCCAGAAGCCTCACATAAAAAGACTAAGCCTGCCTCCTTGAAGGATGAGAGTATCATTCCAGCTTTCAAAGAGGTATCGGAGTTAAGCCCAGAAAAGGAGGCGGAGTCAGATTCAGAGCCCACTACTGACCCAGCTCCAGCTCTGCTTGCACGTCAGATGGAACTTGAGCAAGCTGTGAAGAACATTGCTAAGTTAACTGAAGAGCCTACTTTACCCACTTACAAAGTCCCTCCATCTGAGGATTCAGAGATACAACCAATGGTAGAGGAGACAGAAGGAGATGAAGTAGTAAAACGAGCAAACCCCTCAAGTGAAACAGAACTGGCAGCTGCCATTGATTCGATAACAGCTGAAGATATTTCTGCTGATGCAGATGGCTTCTCTGCTTCAACTGGATACACCACTATTATACCATCAGATCAGTTAGATGTACCAAGTAGTGCTGATAATATAGAGCCAGAGTCAAACTTAACGTTTAACAATGAGATAGTGGCAGATCCTGAACTGGGAAACCTTCATCCTGAAGTGAAAAATGTGGAGCCTTCAGCAGAAGATGGTGCGCAAGAAGGGTCTCCTCCTGCACTAGGGCCCTCTGAAGCTCAGCGAAAATTAAAAGGCAGGCAAAGACCTCGAAAAAACAAAGTGCGAAAAGGTAGCACCACCAAAAAAGGGGAAGTTGCAGATGGAAACCTGTCTGAATCTGAGCCCATCTCCTCTGCAAAATACACTGAGCCTATGCCTGAGGAGACCACTGTGGCTACTCAAAAGCCCCCTGTTACTGCTACTAATAATAGAGAATTTCTCAGGCAAACTGAAAGTGCTCCTGAACAAGCAAAAAAAATATTGTTTGATGCGGAGGTAAAACAACCCTCTTACCAGAAGAGCAAAGGTCATGGGGTGTTCAAGCATCGTGATTCAGGCGAACCTGTCATTCCCTCTCCTTCCCCTTCCCCACCTGGACTGACAGTTCCACTTCCTCAGTCAACAAAACTGCCCTCGTCTCCGCAGACTGCAGCACCAGAATGGCTGAATCACTCTGAGGATCAACGGGCTCTTTCTAGCCCTCCTCCTCCTCCTCCTCAAGGAGGTGATGGTCCTATGGCTGCCCCTGCACCTCCACCTCCTTTGCCCCCTGATACCAAAGCCTCTGATATAGATTCCAGTTCCAGCACATTACGTAAAATCCTTATGGAACCCAAATATGTATCTGCTGCTTCAAGTGGAGTATCGAGCACAGTGCTGACTAATGCAGTAAGTGAACCAGTCAGTGCTCCTCGAGTCATTGAAGGGGATGTGGAGACCAATAAGTCTCCAATGACAGAAGATAAGATGCCGACTCCAGTGACAACAGAATCTCAGCCTTGTAATGACCCACAGATTAGCTCTGCAGTTACAACCAAGGCCACCTCAGTTATTAGTCGAATGTCCCTCCCTTTTGATGCAGATGATCCTCCAAGAATCACTCTTGGAAACAGGCCACCAATGACCATGCCCAAGCAGAAGTACTGGGTTAACTTAAGTGTAAACAACCGCTACCAAACGATATCCACGGGAGCAGTAGCATGTGAGGAAACCCAACCAATGGAGACTGCCCCAGTGAGCACTGGTTCTGGTTCTGGGCTCAGAGTGAATACTTCTCAAGGTGTGGTGGTGCTTAGTTATTCTGGACAAAAGACTGAGGGCCCTCAGAGAGTTACTGCCAAAATTAGTCAGATTCCACCAGCCAGTGCCGCAGACATGGAGTTTCAACCTTCTGTCTCAAAATCGCAAGTAAAGCAGGAGCCAGTAACGCCTTCCCATTTTCCTGCTCCTAAGAGCTCACAGACGTCTGCGGGATATGGATCGCCTTCTGTTGGGATACATACTGGACAACCTTACAACACTCAACCAGTCATCTCTACCATTAAGCAAGAGGCCTCCGGGGCATCATTAGATAAGCAGGACCAAGCCTATCATTCTGGTATTATTCCTGCAGCTGTCAAGATAATGAGACCCACTGGGGGCAACCCACAAGTTCTTGTTTATAATCCGTTAATGATGCACCAGCTTTCAAGCAAGAAAGGAGCAACTGAACCTGTTTCTCTGAAAGTAGATGCAGGGAAACCAGCTCAGCCTTCAAACCTCAGTCCTGGCCTTAGCCCTCACCATCCATCTCTCACTGGTAACCATGTAGGATCTGGTGCTAGTACCCCCACAGAACGTGTTATTCCCCTGCTCAGTGGAGTTAAACAAGAACCAAATTCACCTCGTACATGTGGGCATTCATCTTCTTCGTACCCAAAAGTATGCCAGCCTAGCAGCAGTACTCCTGCATCCTCAATGGTTTTGGGTGGTGGGATGTATGTGTCTAATGTACACCATCCGGAGCAGTCCGTAATCATGCCCCCTCATAGTGTGTCACAGACTGTCACAATGGGCCATTTGTCACAGGGAGATGTCAGATTGAATACGCCTCCGCTTCCTGGTATGTCCTATGGCATTCGAAAAGAGTCTATGTCTTCTCCTCGGTCAGGTATGCAGCCTCAGAGGTCCAGCACCCCACAGCCTACTGGATTAAGGGACATGGTCCTACAGCCTTTAAACCCCGATGATGATGTGATCTACCCTCAAGGTATTCGCAGACCATCCTTGCAGCCTGATGTGATGGTAATGCAGTCCGATTACCGCATGCACCCTAGCCATATTCAGTATAGCATGGCTCCACAGGATCTCCTGTTGTCCCGTGATGTTCGCATGAGGATGCACCATCCGGTAGGGGAGCATCACCAAGGTGACAGCAGGCAAACACGGACTCCTGAATCTACTTCCAAGACTCCACCTACTAGTAAAACACCCCAGCCTGGCAAAGAAACACCTAAGCCTGCTGACGTCAAAATGGCACAGTCTCCACATAATGAAAGGATAATGAGCGTCTCTTCTAGTCTGCCTCCACTATCCCAACCTGTTGTAGTGTCGCATGGAGTTCAGTTAATGCACTCTTCTTCAGGCTCTTTTCATGACTACCCTTCAGTTTACCGGGACATGAGAAACTTTCAGCTGTCTCACCCACAGTTCCCTGGATCCTCAACTATTGGGATGAACTTGCCACCAAGAAGCATCACCCCATCACAGGTAAGCAGAAGTTGCATACAGGTAAAATTGTTTACAGTGTTAGTAAAAAGCAAAAAAAAAAAAAAAAAATTTTGAGTTTCAAATGCTAAGATATATATATGAACTTAGGGTTATTTATACTGGCGCAACTGCTTCTTTGTTTTAGATTTAGATTTGTATTTCTTGGTGGGATGAAAAGTTTAAAGTAGAACTGTGCCTTACATTCATACTGATCCATTGTTTTTGATCATTATTAAACATCTTTAAAAAATAAGGCATCGTGGTAATTTGTTTATTGACGCAATAACTACTGATTTTAATTGGTCTAGTATATAATATTATATAATAGTAATGTACACTATACATACTATAAGTGAATCCAAAATACAATATATTTTTCATAATGTCAAGTAATGCTTAATTTTGAAACTAAATAAACAAAATCATGGATTTCTAAAACATTCATATAATTGTTATGAAACAGTTAAATTAGACTGTAGTGCACACAATTGGGGTTAAGATTACCATTTTTTTGGGCTCCCAAAACATGCACTGAATGTGTTTCCTCATGAGTTCATATGGTAAATGCCATTATAAAGGACATCCTAGTTGTTGAGTGCAGCTCATGACAAAAGCTCCATTGTGAAAACAAATGGTCATCCTAAGCAAATCCTGGAAGCAGCACCATATATCTCCTGCAATATGCATAAAACCATAGTCTGTGATTGGAAATACTCCCCATCTCTTGAAACATACATTGGGCTTCATGTTATGGTCTAAAGTGTATGCTTGTTAATTTCTATTTATCCATTATCAGTTAGGCAAACCAGAATATGCCATTTGTATCCCCAACCCCCAATTGACATAGAAATCTGTGAAGCCTTAGTGGTTATAACTTCATTAAAAGACTTTTAATTGAATTGAATTTTTAATTGAATTTAATTTTAATAAAAGTGGTTTACAATTGAATGAAGCAGAGAGAGATACTTATTTGTAATAGCCGGTGGAGCTAGCTACTTAAAAATGCTGTCATTAAGATTTAGTATTAGATTAACATTAGCCTGCAGTTCACAGAATGTTGACAAACCTCAGCCCAGTTTTACATCTCCTAGTAACATTTGTTTCGACAAGCATCTAGATAATGTTTCATCATCTATAAAAGGGTTCTTGTTAACAGTAAATTCTGCACAATGTGCACATGTTCCTTTTGTACTGTAAAGCAAAAGACAGTTGCATTTGAATAGAGAGATCAAATTTAGTTCTGGAATGAACTGTTTTAGTGAATCTGTTTTGGTAACCTAATCTTTATCAGAACTTTTTATGTGACTTCTTTATTTTTGGATGTGGTCTGCTAAAAAAAATGATTTAATTCTGTATAGTAATACAATAATGTACCTTCTTATAAAACAGATTACAGCATCCTACTTTGTGAATGATTATTTTACGGGATAGTTTTATGCCTAGTTAGGCTATTTTTGATCTGTTCGTATGGAGTTATGAAGTAGGTCATATTGAGAAGTGACAAAACCTTACTCAACTGTTGTTCAAACATGTTGGTGGAACTTAACTCTAGGCTAAACTAAAACTGGCATATAGTGAACAACTCCATACCTTTTAGTCACTCCTACACATTTGGCATTTCCCTACCCACATTGGTTCAACAATTTAGATGGCAAATTTTACAGAGAAGGAGCATACTGTATGTGATAATAAAGACGAACCTCCAAAAATACTGTGTACATTTTCAAACTGCTTTGTATTTTGAACTTTCTCGCTTGGTTTGTCTGGTAGCTATTACTGTAGACACTGAAGTGTCTTACAGTGCTGAATTGCTTGTGTTTCCACATTTTTATTCATGCTTTATTGTCACCTTATATGTGGAGTTTGTGTTTTACTTTATTCTTTGGATTTCTCTATATTGTGCAGGCATCTATTTAAATTGATGTACTGTGTTCTGCAAATGTGTGACGTGGTGGCATGCCATCTCATCTTAATTATGTTTATAAGTTATGTTAACTGTTAACATTGTTGTTTCTGGTTCACGTGATGCTGAATCAATACTATGATTATGTTAAACAATAGTATACAAATGTATTTTCTTTTACTAATATCTATCTGCCGTTCAGCCTACCTCTTTATGATCTGTTTTCTTGGCCCCAGAATAGCTAGCCTGTTGGATCAGACTTCTGTTATGCATAAAAAAAAATAGCATTAAATGACATTGGACATAAATTTTCATTCTTAGGTGGCATAATTGGTAGGAATTTTGCTATAATATCTATGCACATAAATTAAATACAATTAAACAACACAATATACAAAAAGATGGTAGTTTCACAACATAATGGATAGATAGATAGATACTTATGCAGTAGTATTAAAAAGATATTGCCCAAAACACAAATATAAACCAATCCGCCACAACATTAAAACCACCTACCTAAGAAATTAGCAGCACATCCACTTAAGTCCAGTGAGTTGCAAAGTGAGGCCTCTATGGATCAGACTTGTTTTCATAGCACATTTCATAGCTGCTCAATCACACTGAGATGTGGAATATGGAGTCAGCAGCGCCTCAACTCATTACTGCACAAGTCTGGCATTATCCTGCTGAAAGAGGCCACAGGCTTCAGGGAATATTGTTGCCAGAAAGGCGTGCAAATGGTCTGCAACAACCTTTAGACATGTGGTACTTGTCAAGGAAACATCCATATGAATGCTAGGACCCATGGTTTCCCAGCACAACATTGCCTAGACCATCAAACTGCCTTCGCTGGCTTGTCTTTGTCCCATTGTGCATCATTTTGCCATCTCTTCCCTAGTAAAATGGTACACATGCACCAGCTATTGACATGATCTAAAAGAAAATGTGATTCATCAGACCAGGCCACCTTCTTCCATTGCTCCATGGTTCAGTTCTGATGCTCACATGCCTGTTGTAGGTGCCTTCGGTAGTGGACGGAGTAAGTATGGGCACTCTGACTGGTCTGTAGTTATCCAGCCCAATATGCAGCAAGATGTGGTGGTGCATGGTTGTGTGTTCTCACACCTTATTCATGGCCCGCATTACATTTTTCAGCAGTTTGTGCTACAGTGGCTCTTCTGTTGGATCAGACCAGATGGAGTAGCCTTTTCTCCCAACATGGGCACCCATGACTTTGTAGCCGGTTCACTGGTTCTCTTTCCTTAGACTACTTTTAATAACCTACCAGGAACACCCCACAAGACATGCTGTTTTGGAGGTGCTCTGACCAGTCATCTGCCCATCACAATTTGGCCCTTGTTCAGGTCACTCAAATCCTGACACTTGCTCAGTTTTCCTGCTTCCAAAACATCACCTTCAAGAACTCGGTGTTCTCTTGCTGCCTAATGTATCCTATTACAATGAGAACATCAGTGCTATTCACTTCACCTGTCAGTGGTTATAATGTTGTAGCTGATCTGTGTATAAAACAATACTGTATAGCAAAGTAGAAGTGCACTCCCATTCAGTAAGTGTATCAAGTAAATCCTTAGAAAATAAAAACTAAACATATTTTAGATTAGTTGTAGGACTTTAGCAGTCGGGAAATGACAGAGATGAATCGGACTGTGTTTAACCATTGACTCTACCAGTTCACTTTGATTTTGTTTTGATTGTAGTATGTAATGAGTGTGTATAATATTATTTGTCTTTCACTAGGGCCTTTCTGAAGGAGAGCATGGACACCCAAACCAGCCAGTTAAAAGCAAGACTCCACAAGTATCTGGGGAATCCAAAGGATCCGGTGTTTCTGATGTAGGCCACCTGAGACATGTGCCAGTAGAGACTGCCATGACTCACCTTCAAAGGGTGCAGAGTGAAGCAAGCTCTCCTTCCTATCCCTCACCTGTTGCAATCTCCCTAAAGCATGATCTACCACCAACTCCTGTCCAGAAGCAGCCATCGCAGCAACAGCAGGTTTTTCTCGGATCAGCATCAACAACTATGGCACCATCGCTTCTGCATAGTCCATCCGCACCCCCTCGTGCAGATGCACAGCCTCTAGGCAAACAGGAGCACTCTCACCGACCAGTTGATATGGTGCAGCTACTAACAGTGAGTTTCCTTACATTAAAACAAGCAAATGACAACAGAATCTGCTCATTCAGTGTTGTCAGTTGATTTGGGGTTAGACATTAAAATTAATGGATGAGTCTGCTTATTTTAGTATAGCTTAATGCTTTGTTTTCAACTGAAGGATCATAAACATCTTGGTATAAATATTTTACTAGAGACTGTTGATGTATTTATTGCATGAGAGACGTGATGTAGTTGAAACAGTTCTGCATGTTTTTCTATCTCAAGGTTATTCAGACTAACAATACTTTCTTCATGACTCTCTAGAAGTATCCCATCGTCTGGCAAGGCTTGCTAGCCCTGAAGAATGACACAGCTGCTGTCCAACTGCACTTTGTTTCAGGGAACAATGTGCTAGCCCACCGTTCTCTTCCAGCACCTGAGGGGGGCCCTCCATTGCGCATTGCTCAAAGGATGAGACTGGAAGCCTCTCAGCTGGAGGGTGTGGCCCGCAGAATGATGGTAAGAAGTGATTTTTGCTTTACCTTGCTGTATTTAATGAATCTTGTAAAGTGATTAAATGTAGCTAGTTAGATGTAAGTATACATTTGTGAAATGGGTATTCTACACCACAGACTTAATTTCAATTTGCCTTGTCGCTGTTGACACCTACCATTTTGGTTGGATTTTTTGCAAATGTTCCTAAAATAATGAAAGAAATGGTCTCACCTTGAAGAATTTCTTCACAAAGTTTTTTAGTTTGCAAACTATTATTGCATTTCTGGTCTGTACATGTTCAAAGATGTTCTTTTGTTCTTTCACCTTTTTCTTGTATCAGGGAAGGAGAGGGTGGGTGAATTTGTCTTTTGGCCACGGAACCCCTGGAGATTTTGTTTTTTCTCCAATCTAACTGGATGCTTTTTTTCTGTCCTCTCAGCCATCTGACCTTACCTTTTTTGTTATTTATTCATTTAATATCACCACGTAATCTTCGTTTTTTTTCCTTTTGTAACTTTCTCTTTTGTCGCCACTTAAAGCACTTTGAGCTACATTGTTTGTATGAAAATGTGCTGTATAAGTAAATGTTGCTGCTGTTGTACTCATGGAGTTTTAGTAGGTTGATTTATCTAATGATTTTAATTTGTTTAATTCTATTAAGTAAATTGCTTATTTTTTTGTGTTTTTACCTGTTTTGCACTTATGACCTAACTGTGTCAGATTGACGTTTTTGCTTAGTAGTGGTTTATTTTTGTAATGTTTTACAGTTGTTTTATTTACATGGCTACATCCATTTAAGTTTGAAGCTTGTAGTTGTTTGGAACTACTTAAAGAACAATACGTCATTGGTTTTAATGACTGACACATTAAAATAATATAAGCAGTGATATCAATAGAAGCTATCATTCCAGTATCTGTGGGTATTTTTTTTTTTTAAAGAAATAATTGCCAGTCCTCTGATTTGAAAGACTAAATACTGACAGTTTTTTTTTTTTTTTAAATAATGATATAAACTGTGGTTGTCTGTATTCAGAAAGGAAAGTTCACACCACTGGTGACCTGAATGTAGAAATACCCAACCAGAAAAGCCAATTATGCAAAAAAAAAAACTCATTTACAGGCATGCATTAACCACTGGTAGTAGAAAAAATGAGTGGTGGTGAGCAGGGGAAGCTACTTAAATTGCTCATACATATGTAAATTAGAGTATAATGAAAGTGGGGTTTCTAATTTTTCAGAATTCAGCTTGAGCAAAAATCTACTGTTTGGCAAACGTTTGTGGCGGCACCTAAGTAGGAATGAATCATTTATCTAGATCAGGGGTCGCCAACCCTGGTCCTGGAGGTTTTCATTCTAGCCCTTTTCTTAACGAGTGGCCTGTTTTTGCTGCTGCTTAACTTCTTTTGAACTAATTTTAATTGACTCGCTCTTGAAGACTCAGACCCCTGAATTGTTTCTTTTTCCCTAATTAGCAGCCAAACAATAATGATATACAAAATGAGGCAAAACAACTGGTGTCCATCATACAACATCTGAAAATTAAAGAAAGGTGAAGGTCTCAGGAATGTCAATCTGCTCAGGTCCCCAAAACATTTGAACAGTGCTCCTAGAAAGAGAAAATCAACAATTTCGGAAATGTCTGCTAATGCACCAAGAGAGCAGCAACAAGCCACAGAATTAAAGAACGAGTTTCAGTAAAACAAGAATGTACACCTCATTAAGCAGCTGGTTGGAGTGAAATTGGTTGGAGTTTGGGGCCCTGACTTAGTTGGTCTTCTGTTGGCTCCCTCACTTCATATTTATTTTCTGTTTGGGTGCCATTTAAGGAAAGAAATGAAGCTATTTAGAGGAACGATGAAGAAATTCAGGGGAACAAATCTGAAACAAGCAATTCAATTAAAATTCACAATAAGTTAATTAGCAGCATTAACAGGGCAGCCATTTAAAAAAAAGGGTTAGAATGAAAACCTGCATCCATGGTAATCCTCTAGGACCGGAGTTGGCGTCCCTGATCTAGATCAGTGGTTCCCAGACTCGGTCCTGGGGACCCACGGTGGCTGCAGGTTTTTGTTCCAACCAGATTCACATTTGGTGATAATAATCGATAACAACTGATCTTGTTTAATTAGCTGGTCTTTTTTACTCTTCTCTTATTCTGCATCCAGAAAAACACAACAGTATGTTTTTTACATTTATAAGACATTTAGAAATATTTCCATTTTTTTTCAAAAGCTTTAAATGCTTAACTCTCTCTTGTTGTTTTCCTATTATTTTCCCCTTTTCCTGTGTAGTTTGCTCCCTTCATTTAACCCTAATAGTGTCAATTAACAATCAGCATAGCAGACATCCAGGATGATGAAAGCTGCAACAACTTCAGTGTCAGACCTGCTAATTAATAATCAATTAACTAACCAGAACACCTGGAAAAGCAGAATTAAAATGAGGTTGAAAATACTGTTAATGACTTAAAAAAATACATATTTCCCATATAACTGCTTATTAAATTTTATTAAAAATCTACCAAACTTAGTTTGTAACTTCTACATTGATTCCAAAACATAAAACAATAATGACTCACTTAATTAGCCTAAGAATTCAATGAAAAGTGGAAGTAGGTTGGAACAAAAACCTGCAGCCACAGTGGGTCCCCAGGACTGAGTTTGGGATCCACTGATCTAGATCATTAAATTGTCTTTAAAATGTTTAGGAAACCTCTTTGGGTGATTTGTGCTTCAAAAATATCACTACAGGTAGGAGCAAACGGAGATCTTAACATGGCATCCCTGTTTCTTATTGGAATTCAGTTCTTTATTAATGTTTTTAAATTCTCAAAAATAAAACTGAAAACAGAAAAGTATATGCAAACAAATGTTTTTTTCAAGCCGCGCTTCTGGGATACCTTCTATTCTTATTTAGATTCAACCAGTCACTCAGTGCAAGATGAATTCCTGCAATTAAGTCTGCATCATTTTAAACACCTAGAGTCCACCTCCTCTTTAGAGCCAATTTACTAATTGGTGTCTCTTGCTAGATTCCTGTTCACAGTTGTCACTTGACATTTTCTAGTTCTCTGCCTCATTTTATTTTTAGAGGTGGCACAATGGAGTAGCGCCAAGTACTGCTGCCTCCCGAATTCAGCATACTGGGTTGCATTGTATACCCGCCCACTTGGCACATTTTTCTTGTATCTGCTTGCTTTTCCTTTGAGGATCCTGGATTTCCTTTCACATTCCCAAACACGTGTGGGTTAGTTTAACTGGTGACTCTGAATTGCCCTCCATTTTTAAGTGAGCCTGGGGGATGCGTATGTTCCCTATAGTATGTTGATGCCTTGTAAAGAGCGGTTTTCCAGCTTGCACCACCTGCTGCCTCGATAGACTTGACCCCTTGCCATACTAAATTCAATTAAGTGAGTTTGGGTTTCTATGTACATAGAGGTAGATAAAACTAGAAAATGGTGCATCTGCCTAGTACTTGAAAGTGTAAGCCACAGAGTGTGAACTTTGGTTATAATGAATAAATAAAAAAAATATACTAATTTATTATTTGTTGAAATGGATTTGGCTCTACTGAATATACTTTAAGGTAGAAATTCTATTATAATGTGCTGCAGGATGTTTACTGAGAAGTTCTACTTAAAAAATCTTTGTATTGGGGCATGATAATGAAAGCTTCTTTTTATGGTACCTGCATAGTCCAGTCTGATGCCCACCTCTTTCTTGTGTGCTACTTGTCCACAGGTTGAAAGTGATTACTGCCTCCTGCTGGCACTGCCTTGTGGGAGAGACCAGGAAGATGTACTCAATCAGACAGAGTCTTTGAAAGCTGCCTTCATCAGCTACCTACAGGCAAAGCAAGCTGCTGGGATTATAAATGTCCCTAATCCTGGCTCCAACCAGGTAGGCATCTTTCTTCCTTTTTGCACTGTGTTATTTGTTACTAGTAGTGTGTATGCTTTGGCAGGCTTAGTTGTCTTCTGTTAGACACTATTAAATTACCTTTAAGCCCTATTCTTAATGTAAATCTAGATTTTTAGAATCCTTCAATCAGACCTGTCCCCTCTTTTATCCGGCTTGTATTCAGTTCAGTTTATTTTTAATTAGTGCAACTTGCAAATTGCTTGACTTGGGATGGAGCACAGATACAAAAATAACTGAAAAAGCAGTAAGTAAAAACTACAACAATGTGGCTCTTATAGAGGTCATCATAGTACCCCACCCACTAATGGACATTTTCAATTCATTAAAGATATTCAAGTTGCTAGTATTAATTGTCTACTTTTCAACAAATGCATCCCAGAATTCTTCTTTGACAGCTTATACAGTACTGTCCTTTGTAAACACTTTTACATAATAACTAATATCATGGTAACACAGTATGCTTGGCCATCAGAAAGTCTGGATAGGAGGAACAAACAGATTTTAACACTGTTCAATCATTGTGTTTCTTGCTATTTTTGTACCTCTGAATCTATTATTGAAAACAAGAATTTCCGTTAATTAGCAAATAAGTTTGGTGGGTTTTAGCCTTCAGCTTTGTTGCTTATCTTAATGTTTGTTTCTGTGACTGAAGTAATTTCTGGAGTGATAACTGTGAGAATAATCTATGTTTAATAAAACAACTCAAAGTATGCGACAGGTGAATTGTGTGTTGTTTAGGATCCTTATTTCTACACTTTTGGATATGAAATTACACCAATATGATTGAGGTTAAAGCAGGGAATGAACATCTTTTCTCATTATTGTATTTGGCTCATGCCTGTATCCAAGGCGACTTGCAACATTTGGGAAACAATTAGTTACATTTCTTTTTCCAGTTGGAACCCAGGCAGGTGAAGTGATTTGTTCAAGGTCATGCAATGTCAGTAGTGGGATTTGAATCTACATCCTCAGAGTTTGAGCCTTACCTACTATGCCACACTTCCCAAAGTCGTGCTACATTTTGTTTGTCCTATTTTAGGGTACCAAAAATAACAGTACAGTTCCCCTATCAACTGTTGCTTTTCACATAGTTTATTTACTTGAAGTTATCAAGTGTCATTTCATATCTAAAACATAGTAATATGCACCTAAATTATCAAAACAATCTGTTGACATACTGTACTTTAGGAATTCACTATGCATTCTAACGGGAAGGGAATGACGCATGAATGGCATTTAATCTGGTAAATGTTTTTATTTTGGTTCTTTAATTGCTCGCTTTAATTTTTTGTTTTTTTCTTTTCTTTAAATATGCAGCCTGCCTACGTTCTGCAGATTTTCCCACCCTGTGAGTTTTCTGAAAGCCACTTGTCCCGACTGGCCCCAGATTTGCTTGCCAGCATTTCAAGTATCTCACCACATCTAATGATTGTTATCGCTTCAGTCTGAGAGTGCCTGACCACCTTCTTGCTTCAAAGTTGGGTTCACCTGAGGGCGCATTCTGCCTCCACCAGCATTTAATCTCGTAGGAGGATGTGCAGAATGGACATTACACATTTGCGGATACTGCAAGTCTGTTCCTCTGATAGGTGGGGATTTTCAAGCTTGTGTGTTTCTCTTCTCACACACAGCAAGCATCTCTCTGATGAAGAAGCATTTCTTGGATTGTAAGGTTTTTTTTGGTTTTTTTTTCCCTCCCTATTAAGGATAAGCTCTACCATTGCACTATTTGCGAAGCATGGACCTGGTACAGATGGATGTCGAAGTGTGCGTGTACACACATGAGAGATTATGTATTTAGCGATATCAGGACACCTCACACACAGGATTTTACAAATAAAATGGAGGCAGGACATGGGAAAACCTTGCCACCAGAAATCTGTTCACCACTACTGCTCTTTTGAATTCTTCAGTTCCTTTCCTGCCTTTTGTCCTTCTGGCCAATGGATTGGCATCAGAAACTTAGGATGTACAGTTTACAGACCCTGAAGGGACCTTCATCACATATATATATATATATATATATATTTATATATATATATATTTTTTTCTTTTCCCTATTGTTTTACCTTCCTCTACTCTCCATTTGGAATGAGGTGTGAGGAAGAAACAGGACCTTGTAAATATTATAAATATTTAAAACATTAAAAAGAAGGGACTAAGAGGGGAAAAAAAGAAAACCCACACATGACTTTTTTTAATCTGTGCCAAAACGTCTTTTCAGAGAGAATCTTATTTTCATACTTAGACTTTGTATTTGTCATTCATCCGTAAGTGCGCTTCATTTTAACATTGCCTTTATTTTTTTTTTTCTTCCCCCATATTTCCTTTTTCAGAGTGAGTTTTTTTTCTTTTTTCCCCCCTTTTCCTCCTCCTTGCAATGTAAAGATGTTGTTCTGTATGTCTCGTTAATTTATGGAACTTTTTTTTTTTTCCAGAGGGGAAAAAAAAAGAAAAAATGTGTTTCTTCAACCCCCCACCCCAAAGCCCTTAGTTACCCACTGGCCATTTGTTTCCTTGTAGACTCTTGCCTAACAATTGAGAGGGCAGCTGGAATTTGCACAGTCTGCAGTTTATTGGAAAGAACAATCATGGGACCTGCAGGCCTAGAACCACCGAAAATTCTCAGCAAACTGAGCCAGCAAGGATATACTGTTCAGAGATGGTCAACTGGTCCCCTCGTGTCTTTCTAAGTCAAATGTACATAGTAACTTTGAATTCCGTGGGTTTTTTTTTCTTGTATTACATTTTTGGTCATATAACTTGTAAAAAAGGAAAAAACCCAACAAACTTGAACTGTGTATTGGTTTTGTGGTGTAAATATTTGTAAAACTTCAGACTGATGATTCTTTCATGGTAATGTTGAAGGCACTTATAATTTTGATACACAGAATAAAAACAAAAAATACAGAAAGAAATCTTAAAACAGTGATGGGAGAGTGAACTTATTTTATTAACTAGTGAGGTCTCCACATTTTAGGTGGGTTTCAATCTCGTGGACACAAAACTGTCATAAAGTCAGCACTATGTGTAGCAATGCAGAAAACTGGCAAAATTGAGAAAGAAGAGTGCAAGAATAGGTTGTGTTCAAAGTGGAGCTTGAACTATACTGACGCTTTACTGGGGTGTTCATCCACATATTTGCTTAGGTGTTTTAAGCTGTGATAATGTGTTTGATTATTAAAAAAAAAAACAGGCCCCGTAACTCTTTTACAGGGGTCTTTTTACAACTGCTTCTCAGTCTTAAACATAGAGACTTTATGCAGTAATGTGCCAGCTTATGGCTCCATTTGGCTGTATGTTGGTCACAAAGTGTACAGGCAATTGTAAATTGAGGTCTGGGATGGGTCACCAGTAGGCATACTTTAACTGCCGATGAAATGTTGTAGCACAAACTGAAGTTAGTCTACACGCCAGGTCTTTGCAAGTCTTTTATACCCTGTTAAGAAAGCTGATGTGGGCTGAAGGCACTAGCCACATGTAGCTGTGCCAAGCAAAACAAACCTTAAAAGGCCCTCCAAGAGTCAGAAGACATATGAAACCCTGTGAAGAAATAACGATGTTAACAAAAGATTTATTACTGCAACTGGTTTTAGTAACTTTTAGAACATTATCATCCTACTGTTTTCCTATGGCACTTGACCATAAGTACGAATTGCCTTGTTGGTCATATATTGGCACATGACTATACTTTTAATTTTAAAAAAGGTGTGAATTTTGGGTTTTGTTTGTTTCCCATTATTTAATACCATGCTGTTTTTAATACTTTTTAAAGTGAATTAACTCAGAGGTGGTTTTGGGTTGTTTGATTTGTTCAAATACTGAGTATTAATCTGCTTATTTATACAGAGTACATTTTGATGCTTTTTCCTTTTAAAATGCTGTTGCTCTGTAATAGTACCCATTCTCTTAAGCCCCAGTGCATTGTATGACTTTTCCAGGGATTTTATGATGTAGCCTTCATTTTTCATATTCTTACCAAGGGTGGTATACACCATTGACTGGTAGTTCTGCAGTTGCGACATCCACAGTGATGGAGTCATAAATGGCGTGTTGTGAGCAGCCATGACAAAATCATACTAGTCATAGTGATGACTCCTGTGTGTGCCAGAGATTACACTCAGCAAATGCTTAGCTGGAAGTGTAATGTGTACAGTGCCCACAAACTGAGGTAAGCTCATTTCTAAATCAATAATATACAGCGGCATGCAAACATTTGGGCACCTTTGCTTAAAATATCTTACTGTGAATCGTTAAAGAAAGGACCAGCGACATCTGCCAAGCATGAAGCAAATCACAGCAGTCGATAACAGGCCAAGAAACACCATAGTAGGAGGAAGAGAAAGAAGAGCAGTGACATCTGCTAAACATCAGTTACGGGATACGGATTGTAAGAAAGTCAAAGATGGAGATGCATTGAACGGAGATCCGCATGTTTCACTAGTCTTTTTTTTTTAAATTTTATTTAAAAGATGAGTAATGGTGGCCTCAAGAGACAAACAAAAATATGAGTTCTACGCCTCAGAAACGGAGAAGGGTCTCGTGAACTTTGGAGCAAGCAAAATGTGTATTGGATATCAGAGTAGATAAAGAGAGAAGCTGTTCCGCAAAGAAGCTGCACATTCAGAAATTCCAGCAACTGCAGTCATTGAATGTGACCTGCTGTCCAAATCAAAGTTGTGTTGTGTGACATCAGCCTTAGGCCTAATGTGTCACACTGATTGACCCATGGTTTTTATATGTGTAGTATCTGTGCAGGCCCATGTCTGTATGTATACAAATTAGAAGTGCAATGCAGTAAAATATTGGATTTTGGGCTACAGTTTCAAGGTTCTGTTTAGTTAATAACTCTAAAGATGGTTAAGTTTCATCAAACAAGTCACAAATAATGAGTCATTATACAGATCATACTATTGGACTTAATTTATAAGCAGAACTAACTTAAAGATTTTTGTAACCTGCATTAATTGATCAGTAGTTTTCTTGTATAAAGTTGGTGTATATAGTAGACCATAATTTGCAGATATGTGATCCAAAACACAGAAGCGGAATACAAGGATAGACAAATTCTGAATGCATATAGTACTCTGCTAGGCTGCCAGGTTCCCAGGTACACTTTAATGTACAGTATGGAGGGTTGCCTTCCACGTTCTACTCTTACATTTATTTGTGAAGTTTTGTTGTACACAAGAGCATTGCAGACTTCTACAGAGTGCAACAGACATGCAAATTACAAAATCCTTTACAGTAACCCAGTTAAGGGTTTACATGGCCACAAAATCGGGTTATTCACGGAGAAATGTACCTGTGTTAATCGGGTTTCTCTAAGGCCTGTAACCGATTGTTCTAATTGTAATAAGGATTCACAAAAGGCGTGTTTAGACATTGGGTTTCTGTGAATAATTGGGTTATTGATGCACATGTAAGCACACTGAGTGTCATACACCTTTAGTTGACCACAGACAGGGGTCTACTGTACATATAGAGCTGCATTAAAATTTGTCACACTTGGACCATTAAACAGGTCCTCATGTTAGTAAAGATGAAATTTAGACGTTAAAGAGCAGGTTCACACTCTGTAATTTTTGGGCTGATAGAAAAAAATTTGGACATGAGCAGCAGTAGGCTTTGCGCCCTATTAACTAAGTTACCCAAGCTATTCTATAACATCTCAGTAATTATTTACTGCTCTGATACTGATCTTTCTGATCCTACAATAGGTAATTAAAATGAGAAGAATGTTATAATTAGTTTCAGAATTACAGTATTGGAGGGTTCCTCTAGTGTGCCTCTTTCTCTTGCACAATTTGGTTCATAACGGCCTTTTTTTCAAGGCTTTGGAGTTTGGTATTTTTCCTTCTAGCTGTTTTAGATCTAGAATGTCCTTAAGGAAACTGACACACACACACAGACAGACGGACACACACCCCCATCATTGAGATATTGATGTTTTCAGTATCAAGGGGACCCTAAAATGTTGAGATCTGTCGAACACCAGAGATTGAAATTTTTTGATGAATCTAAAGTTTCACTCCTCTCTCCTAGACGATTGGTTATAATGGTGGAGGGTGCAAAGCGATAAAACCTGTCTTTCTGGTAAGCTGGAGATTTTGAAGATGCTACTCACTGTTAGGAGCCCAGAATGTGTGCGTATCTCTTAGTAGTAAGATATGTGGTGTGTAAACCCTTGAAAATTTGTGGCAGGACCATTGTTGGGACATTCAAGCCATCACCTGTGATGAATAAGTTGTTGAATATTTTAGGTCTTTCAAGCTATGTCAGTTGAAAATCATTATACATTTTTCTTCTCATGAAGCGACTCTGCACTTGTGTTAAATTGGTACTGAAATGGTTCTACAGCAAGTGATGAGTAACTCCATACGCCATCCATCTTACTCCAGTGCTCCCTGGTATGCTGCACAATTGCTTGCCTACCTGGTGCACGATGTCGTTGTACCGCCATACTGCTTGATAGCCATGAAGTCACTAAGGGTGAGAGAGTGGGTCCTCCATGAAGTTCAGATCACATCAAAGTGTGCACAGTAGTTCTATTTTGTGAGGTCTACAAAAGAACCGCTTTTATTTGTGCTTTCTGGGCACACTGTAGTACAGCAGTCCTTGCTGCTTTGCAGAATATCCTTTCTATTTAATCTGCTGAAAAATTTATTCCAGTAATTGAAAAGTTTATTTTTTCGTCATAAAGCAGCTTGTAATTATGATCCATGTCAACTGTAACTGTTTGCCTTGTCCTCTCTCTTTTTTTTTTTTTGTAATCTGTAACAAATTATGCATTAGTTATTACCTGATGTATATGGTGGTAATCAACGCGAGGATGCGATCACGTTCTTGTTTCTGTTTGCTTTACTGACTTGCAGCACGGTTACGCTATATTGTCCCTAGTGGTAAGCCTGGCTGTTACTTGACGACATCTGCGCAGGTCACATGGGCTGACTGGCAGAAATGACTTCAGTAGCGCTGATGTGTGTGGTGTCTTGGCACCATGTGTCCAAAATGGTGACATTTTAAGGAGAAGCTGGTTATGTGGGTTCTGGAATAATGAGTGGAAGGGCTGAATACACCACAGTTCATCCGAGCGTAAGGAGAGAGACCGAGGTTAGGAGTACACACTAATACAGCACATTGTGTACCAACTCAGGATCCAAGACTAGGCCCCAAATGCAGCCATGCAACAGGCGACACCTCAGCACCACACTAGTTCAGATGGAATGGAACCAGTGGGAGGTTTTTCTGTGGTGGCTGGAGTGCCAATTCTGCCACCAACACCCAGGTTTTTCTCTGCCGGTTGGAGGGCCTGGGTGCAAGTTACCGTCATACCCAGGACTGAGCAATTGACATGTAATGAAGTAGAGTCACTTTTGGCGTTTACCTTCCGATTGCCAGTGCAAATCCCTAGCCTCAGAGCCACTACTCCGCCCATGAGCGTAAGGAGGACATACAAAAATATTTGCAGTGCATCTCGCCGTGATGTGCACTACCTGTCAAAAGTTTTAGAACATCTCACATTTTCCAGTTTTTCTTCATATTTAATTAGATGAAATGCAATGAATGACCTTAAATTGTTGAAAAGGTAAACAATAAGTTACCAGAAGTTTAAATTTAAAGTTTAGGTTAGCAAAAAACTAGAAAAAGGACATTTCAGAATGAACCTTCTTCAGAGGATAAAAGATTACAACCTACAGATCATCTGCAGCAATTTAAAAAAATATGGAAGTGATTTGAAGCAAACAATTTATACAGGTGTCCCAACTTCTGTTGATTACTTAAAAACCCTCAGTCTGTCTTAAAGCAGAGTTGGGTCAGTCTGTGTTACTGCACCCTCTGAAGTCCTACTTAAACAATATTCCAGTAATAATAATTACAATAATTAGTAAATGAAATGTGATGGATCATTGCTACTCTTAGAAATATAGGCCTTTCATTTAGAGAAATTGCAAAAACAAATTAAAGCTGTGAGTCCAGTGGTGTCCTACACAATCCGAAGGCACTTGAAAACTGAAAGAAACTCTGATAGGACGAGATCTGGCTGAGTCAAAGTCACAAGCCAATCAGATGACAACCAGCTTGTGTAATCACAAGCGCCTAACATGACAACAGCTTCAAGCACAGCTTACCAGTGCAGGTCGACAAAAGCAAATGTCAGTGTCCACTGTGAAGAGGAGACTTGGTGCTGCAGGTTTGACAGGGCAAGTGGCAGAATGAAAGCCATTCCTTAAAGGACAAAACGGGGCCTTGAAATACCAGCCGTGGACTACTGCAGACTGAAAAGTCTTACGGACCGATGAATCTAAATTTGAAATCTTCGGTTCATCACAACTTGATGAAAGGATGGTCCCTCAGTGTGTGACACCAACTGTCAACCATGGAGGAGGAAGTGAGATGATTTAGTGTTCAGAGTTGGTGACTGGCATTCTGAATCAAAAGGGTTACCACAGTTTGGCTGTTATATCAGCAAAAGGAGCCGGCTAGTTAAAATTCAATCAATTAAATAAAATTCTGTACACTTAGATTCCTTATTTTTTTTAATTTGGCGTTCCTTATTTGTTCTGTGCTTTGATATCATGAAACATTAAGACATTAAACTGTGCATTCTCCATAAAAACTAAAAAAACTGAGGTGTTTTAAAAGTTTTGAGCAGGTAGTGTAGGCCACCCAATTAAGAAAATATTACACACTTCCACAACACATATACACACACACACACACACACTCAATCCAGATCAGAGGTCCCCAAGTCCGGTCCTGGAGGACCACCATAGGTGCAGGTTTTCATTCTAACCCTTTTTTTTAATGAATGCCCTGTTTGTACTGCTAATTAACTTTTTTGTTAATTAATTTTAATTGAATTGTTTTTTTAAGATTTGTTCCCCTGTATTTCTTCATTGTTCCTCTGAATTGCTTAATTTCTTTCCTTAAATTGCACCCAGACAGAAATTAAATGTGGAGTGAGTGAGCCAACAGAAGACCAACTAAGTCAGGGCCTCAAACTCCAACCAATTTCACTCCGACCAGTTGCTTAATGAGGTGCCAGTTCTCGTTGTTAATTAAACTCGTTCTTTAATTCCGTGGCCTGTTGCTGCTCTCATTGTGCATTAGCAGATAATTGTTAATTTTCTATTTTTTGAGAGCACGGCTAAAATGTTTTATGAACCTGAGCAGATCAGCATTCCTGAGACGTTCACCTTTCTTTATTTTCAGATGTTGTATGATGGACACCAGTTTTTTTTTTGTCTCATTTTGAATCTCATTATTGTTTGACTGTTAATTAAGGAAAAAGGAACAGTTAAGGCAGGGGTCCTCAATCACGGTCCTGGAGGGCCACAGTGGCACTTATTGCTCAAGTACCACTTCTGCTTCACTTTACTTGTCTTGCTTGTTAAGATTTTTTAACCCTTCTTGCTTATGTTAGTCTTAAACAGCTTTATTATTGGTTTTTAATGGCTCCTAATCAGCAATAACATGCACATGACAAAAGAGACCAGAATTTCTCCATTTAGTTTATTTCCATTTACACCTGTGTGTATTTCCCATGCACTATTAAACACTTGGAAGGAAAGTGAAGGACTGAGAACTAGTCCTCCATTTTAGCCTTCATATCATTTGGATGGTATCCTTAGAAAGAGGAAGAAAATCTAGGATATGAGAATGAACTGACATAGCAGAGTTAAAGCACTGACAAGCCATGAAATGAAATTATTGGCAAGAATTGTTTTGTAATTAAGCAACCGGGTTAGAACAAAAACCTGCAGCCACTGTGGCCCTCCAGGGCTGGATTTAAGGACCCCTGAGTTAAGGGGTCTGAGTCTTCAATAGCAAGTCAATTAAAATTAGTTTTAAAAAAGTTAATTGGCAGGAAAAACGGGTCACTTATTAAGAAAAGAGTTAGAATGGAAACCTGCAGCCGCGGTGGTCCTCCAGGACTGGAGTTGGTGACCCCTGCTCCAGAGCAGCTCTTCTTTGAGTGGAAGAGTCTCACAGCATCTGTTGTGAAACCGTTAGGCATACGACCCTCACCAAACCCTGCCATGGACCTTTACTAGGAGAATATCGACATGCTTGCCAAATGGGCTGCCACAAGTACACTGTAAAAAAAAAAAAAAAATGTTAAATTTACGGTAAAAAACTGGCAGCTGGGGTCGCCAGAATTTTGCTGTAATAAATAAGATGACAATATTTTTAGGTCTACAGTATAACTTTGTAGTAAAAACTAATTGTTCTTCGCAACAAATTTCACCAGAAGGGAATGTTTAACCATAACCAGAAATTCATGTTCTGTAATAAATATGACAATCAATAAACAATATGTATTGTCAGGGTCAAACCCCAGTACACAGTTTGCATCAGTAAAGTAACAACAACCAATAGCAAGCATGTACCATTTAATTTTACACATTGAAAAGAATTCAATGTTTAAGGAAGTTATGGCATGTTGTCTGGTGGGGAAGTAAAGTTTTCTTTTGTGGTGTATGGTGTCCTGCTTATCGAATACAACCCACCGTAAATCAGCTTCCATAACCTCAAAAAACCTTCAGCACGCAGGGAAAAATAAGTCTGCTAACTTGGGTTAAGTTTTTTTCCCTACTGTTCAAAGGTATGCGGTTCACCAGGAACAATATTGTAAAAGGGGGCGTGTCCTTATGCAAATATCGTAACCGGTTTTACTGAAACAGCGATTTACCGTTTTACATTTTATGGTTGTTTACCTTCGCTATTTAACAGTTTTACACTGTAAAATGAACAGATTTTTTCAGTGTAACTGTAATGCATCAATAAACGGTATTTAGCATATTTTGAAGGTAGAAAAATATCGGTTTTACAGAACTTGGCTGTAAAAAATAATTAAATGTATTGTTGAAGATATACAGGTAATTTTCAGTAGAACATAAGGTAACTTTCCTTTTTTTCAGAAAAGGTCTTTTACAGTGCTTTCACCATTTACAGTATTTTAACCGTTAAATTTACTGACATTTTTTACAATGTAGAAATGCATTTGGATTGCTGACAGCATGGAGGCTTCAGGCGGTACGTATGAAGTAATCCGTCTGTTGGGCTTTAAAAGTGACACCTGTGTTAACCCTTTAAGGTCAGCCTCTTCAGTGGCTGTTTTTGGCTACTTTGATGCCACTTTGCTATTAATTCATCATCCTGCACTCAAAACGCATGTTCTACTCCTCAGAACAGAAGTCAAACGTTTTTCTTTCAGATTTTTTACAGCAAGTTATGTTGTAACCCTGTTACTGCAGGATAAGTTGCAAAAGTCCAGTAACGCTTTTACCAAAAATGCAATTTGAAAGTTATGCTTATTTCATGAAGTGTTAGGGAAAAGCTTCAGAACATTGTAAATGTGTCAGGGCTAACCAGAAAACAAAATGTTATGCAATATCTACAAGTAATACACCAAGTTTTACAATTTGGAGGCAGAACAAAAAAATACAGAATTCTTTTTCTCCACATACTGTATATGGTTTTCAAATAGCCTGCATCATCCATTGTTGACGACCCCTGGCCTGTGTATCAATTTGAAGGGCAGACCTCACTCTGTCAGAATGTATATAATCGATTTAAGAAATTCTTCTGTGTGTCCAAATTACCGCACTAATAATTACCAGATTCAAAAACATCTGTACAAAAAGAAATGTCTGAGACATAGAAAGTGGAAGTCGGCCTCATTTGAACGTTGAAACCCCCCTCTGATTTAGCAGATAGTAGTCTGTCCATCAAACTGTACGAAAAACTGCATCAGGACAATCGAGACAATCGACTTACTTTGAGGCAAGAAAGAAAATGCTATCGGGGTATTCAGTGTGTCATTTTAACGGTAAAATACAGCACTTTAATTTTAGCAATGAACAAATTATTTATTTATTTTTTGCATTGTCTTTCAGTCCCACCGGGTCAAGAACAATGGGGCTGAGATTGTCATACATGAAGGATTGGATCTTTAGTTTTTGTCAGTTAGAAAAACGTTGAATGGACCCAAGATTTGAAACATCTTGTAGTCTGTTTGGTTTTAGTGCATTCGTAGTTTGGATTTCTGCAATTAAACACATGGTGGTCCTGAGTGTCCAGGCTACTTGTTTGTCCAACCCTGAACTACAGTGGGTACGGAAAGTATTCAGACCCCCTTCAATTTTTCACTCTTTGTTATATTGCAGCCATTTGCTAAAATCATTTAAATTAATTTTTTTCCTCATTAATGTACACACAGCAGCCCATATTGACAGACAAAAAAAGAATTTTTGAAATTGTTGCAGATTTATTAAAAAAAAAACAACTGAAATATCACATGGTCCTAAGTATTCAGACCCTTTGCTCAGTATTTAGTAGAAGCTCCCTTTTGAGCTAATACAGCCATGAGTCTTCTTGGGAAAGATGCAACAAGTTTTTCACACCTGGATTTGGGGATCCTCTGCCATTCCTCCTTGCAGATCCTCTCCAGTTCTGTCAGGTTGGATGATAAACATTGGTGGACAGCCATTTTTAGGTCTCTCCAGAGATGCTCAATTGGGTTTAAGTCAGGGCTCTGGCTGGGCCATTCAAGAACAGTCACAGAGTTGTTGTGAAGCCACTCCTTCGTTATTTTAGCTGTGTGCTTAGGGTCATTGCCTTGTTGGAAGGTAAACCTTCGGCCCAGTCTGAGGTCCTTAGCACTCTGGAGAAGGCTTTTGTCCAGGATATCCCTGTACTTGGCCGCATTCATCTTTCCCTCGATTGCAACCAGTCGTCCTGTCCCTGCAGCTTCAAAACACCGACCAACGGACCGATGCTGCCACCGCCATGCTTCACTGTGGAGACTGTATTGGACAAGTGATGAGCAGTGCCTGGTTGTCTCCACACACACCGCTTAGAATTAAGGCCAAAAAGTTCTGTCTTGGTCTCATCAGACCAGAGAATCTTATTTCTCACCATCTCAGAGTCCTTCAGGTGTCTTTTAGAAAACTTCATGTGGGTTGTCATGTGTCTTGCCTCTCCTCAGTGTGTGGAGACAACCAGGCACTGCTCATCACTTGTCCAATACAGTCCCCACAGTGAAGCATGGCGGTGGCAGCATCGTGCTCTGGGGGTGTTTTGAAGCTGCAGGGACAGGACGACTGGTTGCAATCGAGGGAAAGATGAATGCGCCAAGTACAGGGATATCCTGGACAAAAACCTTCTCCAGAGTGCTAAGGACCTCAGACTGGGCCGAAGGTTTACCTTCCAACAAGACAATGACCCTAAGCACACAGCTAAAATAATGGAGTGGCTTCACAACAACTCTGTGACTGTTCTTGAATGGCCCAGCCAGAGCCCTGACTTAAACCCAATTGAGCATCTCTGGAGAGACCTAAAAATGGCTGTCCACCAACGTTTACCATCCAACCTGACAGAACTGGAGAGGATCTGCAAGGAGGAATGGCAGAGGATCCCCAAATCCAGGTGTGAAAAACTTGTTGCATCTTTCCCAAGAAGACTCATGGCTGTATTAGCTCAAAAGGGGCTTCTACTAAATACTGAGCAAAGGGTCTGAATACTTAGGACCATGTGATATTTCAGTTTTTTTTTTTTTTAATAAATCTGCAACAATTTCAAAAATTATTTTTTTGTCTGTCAATATGGGGTGCTGTGTGTACATTAATGAGGAAAAAATTAATTTAAATGATTTTAGCAAATGGCTGCAATATAACAAAGAGTGAAAAATTGAAGGGGGTCTGAATACTTTCCGTACCCACTGTAGATGTATATATGTATATATATATTAGATGTATATATCTCTATGTATTTGTACATCTTTTTCATTATAGAAATTGATGTGATTACATTTCAACACCATTATACGGGGTGAGTCAAAATTAAGTTAACACTTATGGTACTGCTATATTATTACTTATATACAATTTTTGTGCCACATGTGGTCCGTGTTTTGAACATGATGGCGAACAGGTTGAGAAATTCCTGTAAATCCTCTTGCTCACATGAAGTATGCTTTGCAAATAAACTGTTTCCGCCATTCAAATATTAACATAATTTTGTATTTACTGATGATCAAAAAAAAAAAGTGTTGCTAAGATTTTATTATACAGAATGTTAAGGGCTGAAACTTGTGTGATAAAGATAGTTGACTCTAAGTATTTTGTTTTTGCAGAGCCACAAATCCAGATGATTTCTGTGCGCCCTGTAGACTACAACAAGCAGCAGCAGGTTAGTAAATAACTTTGGAAATGCTGTTGGCTGTCAGAAATCTCCCTCCTGAGGGGACCGAGCGATGCTTGCGGTGCGTGAAAGACGGTGGCTTCACCTTGGAAAGGGAAAGTATGGAGGGTGAAAATTACAGACAGCTCTAAAAGTAGAAGTGTCGGGTCTGACTTTGTGACAGACTAGGGTGCCCGCGTGCTGACAACTCTTTGTTAGCCGGGGGGCTCACTGACTGGAGTCTATTTCAGTTTATTTAATTTGAAGTGTCTCTGTCGGGGTAGGGAGCATCGGTCCTGGAGGGCTGCGGTGGCTGCAGGTTTTTGTTCCATCCCAGTTTCTTAAAGAGAAATCAATTACTGCTGATGAAGAAGCACTTCTTACTCAAGTAACATTTGTCTGCTTCATTTTAGTGGTCTTGCTTGTTAGGTTTCCCCACCCGTAATTACTTATTTCAGTCTTAATTGGCTGTATTTAGTGTTTTTTTTTAATGACTGCTTATTAGTAATCAGCTGCACATGACAAAGGAGCCAGCAGTTCTCCATTTGACTTTTTTCCATTCACACCTGTGTGGATTCATCAGGCACTACCTGCTTTAATAAAACACTTAAGAGAAAAATGTGACAGACTGAAAATGATCTCCCTATTATATAAAAACAATACTTTCATGTCCTGCGAGACGAGACTTTATGCCCGGCGTCGGAAATAAAAGACAAAGAGTAGATGACAAAGTAGAACATCGTGAAGAATTCAAAAACGTTGGCGCGATAGACATGCAGAGCAGGTTAGAGATAAAGAAAGTACTAAAGTTCAAAAGTCTCAAAAAAAGGATAGTACAGATCGCATTAGCAAACAAACGGAAATTATTACTCGTTGAAATAACGGAACAGCGAAAAGAGATCGAATATATGGTTCGGATTTAAACTTTAAGTCGGAGACTTGTAGATCATGTAATTCGTGTTGCCATCAGGGAAAAATAGTAGTGTTTCTTCCCAATGAAGAGGGCGTATCCGCGAGAATTAAAAGATTTGTTGTTTGGTGAAAGTGAAATCCCACAAACACGCACAAGGTTCAATTATATCTCATTTGTGTGAGTGCTGTTGTCAGACACATTTCATGTAGAGAGACAGAAACGATATTCACTCCCGGGCAGTTATACGTTGCGTTGTCACGATGTAATTCCAAACACAGAACCAAAATTCAATGTGATCTTGATGAAAAGGTAAAAGCGAAAAGAGATCAAATATATGGACATACAGTAGGTGATATGACAGAACTGCACTGCGTGAGATGCACATCACGTGGCACGGCGGCAGCAATGAGCCTGCAGTTGATTGAGCAAAGAGGAGGTAAAAAAAAAACAAAAAAAAACTATTTGTTTCTCATTGTATCAGAGGGGGTTTCAGAGTAGCGGCCGCCTCTCCTTGGGGGTGCGTTCAGCCCCCCCTCTTCAAAACGCGAGTGGCAGAGACGCAAAGTAGGTGGCGCGTAGCGCAGGCCAGGGGGTCAAGGGGGTGGGCGAGCAGGGGGCAAAGCCCCCTAGTCCATTTAAAGTGTCAAATCGTATGTTGGGTATCCTTGGAAAGGAAAAAAATCTACGATATAAGAAAGTAACATTGCAGACTTAACAAGCCATAAAATTAAATGGGTTCTGAGATTGGCAATCATTGGTTTCTAATTAAGTAATTGGGTTGGAAAGAAAGCCTGCAGCCACTGTGGCCCTTCAGTACCGACGTTGGCCACCCCTGGTCTACACACCCACTTGTGAGATAGCGGGTCTGTGGCATAAATAAATAGAGAATTCTCTTACATTCTTGGGTAGGGTGTAGGTAGCAAGGAATGGAGGATGGTGGGCAGTCCCTCATCCACGTGCGCATGTGTGTCTGTGATTGCCACACCGGCATCCCACAGGGGTTTTCAGAGAGAATCGAGGCGTGAGCGAGAAGAAACGAGAGACAAAGTGAGCGCACTATTGGGTGCCTGAGCCAAGCCAGTTTCAGAACGAGGAGGCACAGCAGACAGCAGCCACGCAGAAGAACGAACGATTGGCGGCACAAAGGAGCATCATTACCAGGTCCGCCATGATGGCTCAGCTTCAGTTTATTCTAAAACTGACTTTACAGCTTTTCATTTATATACCACGATGGAGGTGAAGTCCTCCTTGGGGATCCCTAAGATGGCCAGAAAGCGTGAAGCTAGACTGGAGGTCGCTCAGTTCTGAGTATTCTGATGGGGGTCGGAAGGGAAGACCACAGATGCTGCCGTTTCTGTCGGTTGTGGAAGGCGGGAAAGAGGAATTTACGCTGGGCTTGGATACACGAGATAAAGAAATGCAAGGACAACAACAACATTTATTTATGTGGCACATTTTCATACAGACAGTAACTCAAAGTGCTTTACATAATAAAGAATAGAAAAATAAAAGACACAATAAGAAAAGAAAATAAGTCAACATTAATTAACATAGAATAAGAGTAAGGTCCAATGGCCAGGGTGGACAGAAAAAACAAAAAAAAAACTCCAGACGGCTGGAGAAAAAAATAAAATCTGCAGGGATTCCAGACCATGAGACCGCCCAGTCCCCGCTGACTCTGCTGTTTTTATTACGGTTTTTATCTTGGGATGATTTGAATTTTAGCTCACATTTTTTATGGATTATTTATTTATTTATTTACAGAACAATTTTCGCACTGCACGTCGGACGCTTTACAGTTTGGTTTCTAATCAAAGCGCTTCATCACTTTACAACGAGCCCTTGCTGACTGTGTGTGTATGTAATCGGTGGTTCCGGGTTCAAGAGGCTTCTGGAAGCAACCAGGGACCCACGGAACAGACCCGGACCGTCACACCACTCACAAATTGTTTGCTGAAATGAGATGCATTTAAATTTTATGCTGTCTTATTTTCAACTTGTGTTAGGAGATCCTCAGACATTCTGAATGTTAAGAATGAAAATGCATAAGCATACATAAGAATCGGCACAAATGGCACCCTTGCTCTGGTCCAACCAGGTCATGCACTATCAAATGACTGCGTCTTCTGTCTGTGTTACATTGTGTTCGAGTGAAACGGGGCGTCTACAGCTGTGGCCCCCCCCGGCCGTCTGTGTCTAATATTCAGGTGGGCAGTTTAGCAAAGCGGTTAAGGCTTTGGACTTCAAACCCTGAGGTTGCAGGTTCAAATCCTGCTGCTGACACTGTGCGACTATGAGCAATGTTAATGTTGGATAAAGGTGTCAGACAAATAAAGAAGAATAAAAGAAGAAGAAGAATAAAATGCAGTCGCTTTTTATCCTAGCTAAATAAGTGACAGGCCCTGTTCCGGCCCCTTGTTTCTGCTCCCATTTGTAGTGCGTCTCATTCACTTTTGTAAGATACGCTGGCAGATGGAACGGAGAGACGGATTAGCAGTGTGTTGTTCTCATATCCCATAGTGCAAAGACCCCCTTTGTGCTCTTTAGTGAGATGAAGTCACTATGAGTTTTCATGAGTTTGACTTTGACCTGCTTTTAAAGACATTACTGATCTGAATTGACTGGCTATGGAATCTCTGTGCTAAAAAAGGAACTGCTCGCTCTTGGCCATTTACATCTGTGTGTTCGCCATTAACGGGCCCTTGAAAGAAAATAAGAGGGGAAAAAAACAATTCTTAGTGCAACTCTACCCTTTTATTAAACTCAGAATGCCTGTCAATTGTTACGCTTTTATGTGGAATTGGGCCTAAAGGGAGTTCTGGCAGTGACACATTAAATATGGACACAGAACCAGTTGAATTACAAGCAGCTGTTGGCGCCCTGATTAACCGCCTTGGCATTAACCCTGAGTGTCTCTCAGCTTTAGAATTCTATGTAAATATGGTTAATCCTGAGTAGGCTTAACCTCAATGAGATATGGAGTGTCAAACCTGAATAACACACAGGACTATATTCTGCTGCCCTCTTGTGGTGAAGTAACATAATACTGGAAACAAAATCCTACATTTTTCTGTGTGTTCTGCCACTCTATAGTAATTCATCAATACAGATGACCCTCAAAATTCAAGGGGATCCTGTTCCTAGAGCACCCGTGAATTGCAAAAAAAAAAAAAAAAATGCAAATTTTGGATGTGCTCTATAAATGCCTATTTTTATAGTTTAAACCCTAAATATGCCCCCAAAACACTTTCATTTCATTTCAAACTCAGCTTAATACATTACCCTAAAAAAGAATGTAAAGGTAAACCCGTATACTGTACTGTACTGCTATGTCTCCCGCAGTGCTGGAATGTAAAATACCAATGTTACCCCAATATGTACTGAGACTCATGCAAGCACGTTTTCTTTGGTATAAGTAGGGTAAATACGTAATAATTTAATTAAAATACAGTAAAATGTACTCGCCAATAATAAATGATATTGATTGAAGATGATGATGAATTACCTGTGCATTATGATGAAGGTATGTAATGAAGATAATGACTGCACAGCAAAGCAGAGGATTTACAGCTCCTCGGGTGGCTACTGCAGTGCAACTTTTTAGTTTTGGGAGCAAATCCATCTGCCAGAGATGCATCACAGAGCAGCAGCCAATCAGCAGCAAGGAGAAATGAATAACGCTCTCGGATTGGCTACTTTCACCATCACAAATCGCGTTTTCCTCTACGGTTGCTTTGTGTTCTATCTACAGTATAGTATTGCCACGGAAAAAGCCATAAAAAAATTGTGGAGGATATTTGCGGTTTCCACTAACAATTATTAGTTAGGCTCTAAGGAAAATCCACGAACGCTGAACCGTGACTTTAAGTGGGTCTACTGTATTCACATGATGGATGGAGCCTTCAACAAAAAAATACACACAATGGCGTAGGAACAAAAAGCTGTCAAGCCAGTTTTAGAACAGACTGAAGCAGAACCATTAGTTGAATTGAGTGATAGTTAATGAAAATGTGAATTGGTCATCAGACGTTGGCACGGATAGTGAAACTGATGCACACTGCACTGTACAACCAAAAAGCTGTGACATGCATGACATGCAATATCATCTACTTTCAGCTGTTCTCATTTAGGGGCCTCCACAACAGATCATCCATCTCCATCTAACCCTGTCTTTTACATCATTTTCTGCCACACCGACTGCCTTCATGTCCTCCCTCACCAAATCCATAAACTTCCTATTTGGCCTTTCTCTTTTCCTCTTGCCTGGCAGTGTTTTGTTTTGATGTGTGTAGCAAGCTGCTGCAGATGTTCTACCAGTCCATACTAGCCAGTGTAGTGGTCTCTGCTTTGGTCTCCTGGGGAAGCAACCTGAGCACAAAATAAGTACAACACCTGATAATCAGGAAAGCCTCCTACGTAACAGGGCCAACTCTGGACACACTGGAGGCTGATGTGGAAAAGAGAATGATGGCACAACTGAATGTCCTCGTGAAAATCCCCTCCATCCCCTCTAGGCGGCGCTGTCTTGGAGCACTTTTTGCCACAGGCCCCTTCCACAACGGGGTGTTAAGAAGAGCATCTGGGGGTCTTTTCTGCCCACTGATATCAGGTAATACAATATTTTCAGCAGATGTTCTTGTTAAATTTATTCTTATTATACTGATTGGCTGTATTATTTGTCCTGTGAGTCAGTAACTTTATTTTTTGTGTTTCTGCATGGGATTAGTAACTTTTAATTTAATATTTCGAAAGTGTTGTCATTTCTATGTGATGTGACCCTTAAATGAAAGCATGCAATGTGCACTTTAATCACGTCGGAATTGTTTCTTCTTCTTGTTCTTCCTCCTCTTCATCTTGTCCTATTTGTAGATGGGGTCGCTGTGTTTTTATAGGTTTCAGTGGAGCAGCAGGGTAAATCGAGAGAACGAGGTATCCTTGGCCCAAACATTATGGAGGGCGCCGTATACAGATTTACTTTCGTTGGATTATTTATGTTGTGCCCATAATGTTTAATACAAGTCAGTGCCCTTTGCCGGAGGGCGCTCTCTCACTCATCGCCACAGTCTTTTGCCGCTTGCCAGGAATAAAGGAAATGCGGATGGAGTAAGACGGAGACTAACAAACGTGAACACTACGTGGGCGTACAAGCAGAGACCTGGCGTACGGGTAAATAGTCACGTTGTTTCTATCTTTCAATAGAATAAAAGGACTCTGTGTGAGCGCTGAAACATAACTGCCGTCTTTGTACAAATAAATCAGCGGAGCGAAGAGGCAACGTCGTTCAACAAAGCGCTTTCACACACGGCCTCGCTCACAGTACTGCCGCAATGATTCTTGGGATTATCACTCTACTCCCCGCCCACAGAGCGTGCCGGCGCTCATCAAAGTAGGACCGGTGACGTCACTGCTCCGCTCTTTGCCGTCAGTTTATATGAAAAATGGCGCATTATTATATCATATTTTTTTGTTTTCCAAAGCAAAGCGTGACTCAAAGTCCAAATGAATGACCTGTCAGTAATGTCCCCTCCATTGTACTGGTCAACCTCGCCATTCTGCCATGGAGCAAAACGTGTGGACGGGAATGAAGGTGATGGTTACCTGCAACCTTCATCTATCACCTCGTTGAATTTAATGACTTGTGTGAGTGTAGGGGTGCTTTATCACAATAACATGCAATGTACCCAATACTATTTTTTATGGCTTGATGTTTTTTGTTTCTAGAAACGAGATTATTTTTGACAACCCCTGCCCAGTCTTTTTGTTAGTGTAGATAGATAGATATGAAAGGCATTATATAAGTCAGCGCTTCCCGATTGGGGTACTCACACCCCGAACAACTGTTGCTGGGGGTGCCAGAATCCATCGAGGAAGAAAAATGAAAAACATTACTTGTACAAAATCTTAATGTGTCTATCCATTCCTAAATAATTAAATGGGCAGGCTATTTCGTATCAGTGCAATACGCTGCTTGTTAAAACGGATGACTTCCGCTCTTACGCGCACTTAGTGCTGCGTGGGTATTATGAACTATCGTATGAACTCATTTTTTCATACTTCTTCTCAAACCAAGGGGGTGCGAAATCGGCCTCGTCCTTTCACAGGGGTGCGAAGGTAAAATGAATCGGGAAGCGCTGACATAAGTGATGAAATTCTTCAATAAGATTTGGACATAATACATCTTCTTTCATCGGGACCTTAAAGTGAGGAAAACGTTAAAATGTATAAGAATTGACAGCACAAGAAGTGCGTCTGATAAAGGCATTGGCACGAATGAGAGTTGACAGGACCGTGGGCGTGGTTGAAAATATTTGAGAGGAGGGCGGAACTTGAAAAAAAATCTTATGGCCAAAGTCTCATCTCGCGGGACTTGAAAAAAATCTTCCGAAAAGTCTCAACGCGTCGAAGTATTTTTTAATATAATAGAAAGATATAATAAATAGCTAGATAGGAAAATTACTATATAATTGATTGCTATGAAAGGCACTATATAACTGATAGGTAGACATGAAAAGCACTATGAAATTGATAGCTGTGAAAGGCACTATATAATTGATATGTAATAGATAACTAGATATAAAAGGTACTATATAATAAATATATATAATATATAGATATGTAAGGCACTATATAATGGATATGTATATATAAAAAGATAGGTAGATCTGAAAAGCACTATATAATAGACACACACACATCTCTCTCTCTCTCTGTCTATCTAATGAGTTATGAAAAAAAAAGAGCAGCGCTAGAAAAACTTGAAAGAAGAGCAACGAGGCCGATTCCAGGGCTACAGGGGATGAGTTATGAGGGAAAATTAGAAGAGCTGAGCCTTTACAGTTTAAGAAAAAGAAGATTAAGAGGAGACCTGACTGAAGTGTTTAAAATTATAAAGTGATTTATGAAGAACATGGGGACACAGCTGGAAACTTGCTAAGGGTACATTTCACACAAACATCAGGAAGTTTTCCTTCACATTGTGAACCACAGGTGCATGGCGTCAGTTACACATAGTGTGGTAGACAGTAGGGGTCGGTTGCAGTGGTCTGGCTTTCAGCCCCTGCTAGTATGGTGGTACTGTGACAGTAGGCACTAAGAGATGATCTTCCATTCTAAGTGCCATCCCGGTGAACAATGGCACAAGATCAGTCCAAAGGTTAACTCATTCATGGCCAGTCTTGTCCGAGTGGCTGTTAAGAGCAGCACACCAGCCAGTAATATCTTGCCCTCTTCAATTAATGACCTGCTCATTCTCCTCAGTTTAAAAGGTGCTATCGCTGCTGTTATGGTACACGTTATTCCCTTGAAGCGAGGCCCTGAGACCCCCATACAGAGAGTAGTGACGTCAGGAGGTGCACGTTAGTAGAATTGTATCTGCTGCACCCTTGTCTGTCTGTCACTCATTATCCAGTAAACGTAGAGCAGATTAATAAGGAAGAGCTGACAATTGGCATTCATCTTGTGCCCTGCTATCCCTAATAATCAAATTAAACCAACAGCCACCAAAGGGTATGAAATACCTGAGTCAGAGGTGGGAGAGTATTTGTGAGGTATGTCTCAGCGGAGCGCAAATGTCACAGAAGAGCACAAGCTCAGTAGAATACAAGGGTGGGTGACTGGCAGCCAAAAAGAAACAAAAAACAGAAGTGGATGACCGTCAATTACAGGGCATTAGACGAGGGGAATAGCCACAGCCACTTGGTGTGGATGTTAAAGTGATTTCTTCTTTTTACTGAAGATTCAAGTTTGATTTTATGATGATCTGTATTTTTGCTATTTTTTATATCACACAATTGAAATATTTCTATACATCACTTGTCTTTTCCAATGGCATTGAGCCCTTTTTGTAGTCTGGAGGCAAATCTCGATCCATCCTACTAATCCATAATTTGAAACACTTCAATCATGGAGACCCAAACTGCACCCAGTACTCCAGATGAGGCCTCACCAGTGTGTTATAAAGCTTGAGCAGAACCTCCTGTGACTTGTGCTCCACACATCAAGGCGCTATATAACCTGACATTCTGTTAGCCTTCCTAATGGCTTCTGAACACTATCTGGAAGTTGATGGTGTTGAGTCCACCATGACCCCTAAACCTTTGAATCTTTCCTCATAACTCATCCCCTGTAGCCCTGGAATCAGCCTGGTTGCTCTTCTCTGGACTTCTTCTAGTGCTGTTATGTCCTTTTTGTAGCTTGGAGGCCCAAACTGAACCCAGTACTCCAGACGAGGCCTCACCAGTGTGTTATAAAGCTTGAGCAGAACCTCCTGTGACTTGCCCTCCACACGTCAAGGCGCTATATAACAACATTCTGTTAGCCTTCTTCATGGCTTCTGAACACTATCTGGCAGTTGATCGTGTTGAGCCCACCATGACCCCTAAATTCTTCTCATGAGGTCCACTTTCAATTGTCAGACCTCCCATTGTGTATTCAAACCTTACATTTTTTCTTCCCAAGTGTAATTCTTTACATTTACTGACATTAAATGTCATCTGCCACTAATCTGCCCAAGCCTGTTTTCAATCCAAGTCCCTCTGTGATGACTCCACTGATTCTCGATTTTCTGCCAGTCCACCTATCTTGGTATCATCTGCTACCTTAACCAGCTTGTTCTTTATATTCCTCCATCCATCCATTATCCAACCCGATATTATCCTAACTACAGGGTCACGGGGGTCAGATGGAGCCAATCCCAGCCAACACAGGGCACAAAGCAGGAAACAAACCCCGGGCAGGGTGCCAGCCCACTGCAGTCTTTATATTCCTATCCAAGTCAATTATAAATATTAAAAACAGCAGCGGCCCCCTGCACTGACCCCTGCTGGTCACCACTCTTAACATTGGATTCTTAATTCTGTTAGGGTCCCTCACACCATCACCCACCTCTGCTTTCTGTGTCTGAACCTAAAAACGATGGCCTGGATTTGCATTACGGATGTTGTGCCCAGAATGTGCCTCTCAAAGGGGTGTCTATTGGCAGGGGTGGGGACCTGAGAACCAAGGCCTGCTGCTGTCTTTATACATTAACACACAGAGCTCCCTTTCGTAAGGATCACACTCGTGGCACTTTACAGTTGGTTTTTAATCTACAAATGTACATTTTATATATATTTTTAATCATCTTTCCGGTTTGAAAAGCAGCGCAGCATGTTTGTTTTTTAGGTACAATTTCATTCACAGCTTCTGTGGGTTTTTCTCTGCCACCAAAGCACAGGATTTGCTGTATCCATTTCTCCACCATCTGCTGACACAAGTGAGCCAAGTGAAACGTGATAGCCGGGCACACCGCAGTCGGACCACCCGATCGCCCACACTTGGCTGTTTCAGGCAGAGTCGCTTTTGAATGTCCAGCGTCCAAATCGAGCGCCACTGCCAGGCCTGGCCTTTTTTATTCTTTCATAGGGTTTGTGTGAGTCCATGCCGTGTAACGAGCACACAAGAGTAGCGCGGGCAGATTTTAGGCTGGTATTTGTTGTTGGGTTTACTGAGAAGATGGAAACACAAAAAAGGAGGGGGGTACGGGGTGTCCGGTGGGCTCCAAGTCAAGATTCTGGGCTAGTGTGGCTTTAGATGCCCTTGATGTTACTCTGTCTGTCCGGCACATTCCATCTCGGCGGGCTCTCCTTCCTCCGCTGTGCCCACTCCTTCGGCTCCAGCCTCCCCCTCGCGGGTCCGAAACAGAAGTTCTCCAGCCTGAATGACATGTTCGGTGGTCTGCCAGGCTGTGGTGCCACTGTACTGCTGGTAGAAGTCTGTGTCAGCCTGGAACATGACCAGCGCCTGGGCGGTGTGAATGCGTACGTGCTGAGCCAGACTCGTGGCATCCAGGAATTTTTCCCCACAGGAATCGCAGGCGTAGAGGATTTGGGTATTAGGATCTGAAGAAAAGAAATTAAAGAGTGGTGAGAAGAAATGGAGGAGCTGGACAGTCAGGTGGCCACATGCAAACAGCTGCCCAGGGCAGAGATTTCAAGTTCTCTTTTTCTTAATGTGTTTTTATTTGTTATGTAACCAGCTGGAATCTGGGTTCAGTTCCTCACCCTCTGGGCACAGCTGGCATATTCACCCCGTGGTCCTCAACGTCTCCTTCCTAAGCATTTCACGGCTTGGCGATTTGGCTTTTTGTTTTCTATTTTGCAAACGGTGTGTAAATTTAAAGCCATATTGGTCACAAAGTCGACAGAATAGAGCACTCAAAGCGCAGGCCGGAACTTACTTGACACTCCGAACGCCATTTTAATATTTCATTTGAAACTAAACACAAATGAGGTAAACAAGCCGCATACCTGTAGAGCGACAGAGTGGTCCGGAGGTGGCTTAATGCTGCTTGGCATGTTGACTTTTATTTTGTGATGTACTAGGGGGCTTCGCTTGCCTTCAGGGGGGTCCTACATGCCAGCCACTTCGCGTCTCCGCCGCTCACGTTGTGAAGAGGGGGGCTGAACACCCCAAGGAGACACGGTCGCTCCTCTGAAACCCCCTCTTAAACGGTGATACAATACAGATTTTTACCTCCTCGTTGCTCGATCAGCTGGTTTGCTGCTGCTGCCGCCATGCTGCGTGATCTACATGTTGCTCTGCGCTTTGAACATTTAAAAGCCTGCACAGCAGCTGTCCTCCTTGTTTCGCGGGACGTTAAAGTGTCTCCGAGAAAGTCACGCCTCGACCCAAGATGATTTTTTTTTTATGTAACAGAGGGATGTTGTTAATCCCCAAGACGAAATGGTCTTGTCTGATGACCTGTAGACGTCCGAGCACAGGGTCGGTCAGCCACTGTTGAGCAGACATGGAGCAATTTTCAGGTTAAGGGCTTTGCTCAAGGGCCCAATGGAGTAGGATCCCTTCTGGCAGTAACGGGATTTGAGCCAGCACCCTACCAGACACCAGCACAGCTCCTTAGCCTCTGAGCCACCACTCCACCATTTACAGATCTATTGTGTGTGATTCTGTGTTCATTTCTTTCTTTTCATTGTCATGCATTTGCTCTGGTAGGGATCCCGGGGCAGGCATCTTTTGTAAAAGAGTAGGGTGTACCCCGATGTCGCGGCCTCACCCATTCTGAGCCCCCTGCCTAACTGACTGACTATCCCTCTCACCCCTTTACCACATAACAGCTAATGAGTGCTGAGCATACTAAAACAAAATGGCTACCGTCGCGTCATCCAGATGGATGCTACACATTGGTGGTGGTGGTGGTGGTGGAAGTGGCTCCCTTCTCACTATGTCAAGTGCTTTGAGTAGTGAGTAAAGAATTATTATTATTACTAATCGGTCCATTTATACTAATCCGTTTTAGATTCCTCCTTTACTGTGTTTAACCTTATCTGTTGCTTTGAATGTGTACATTCTGTGAAGATTCGTGTTAAAATACCGAGCCTGTGCTCACTGAAGAGCGCTACACAAAAATACATTCAACTGAAATGAATGCACAACCTGTGCCCCAGAGGTGGGCACGTGTGACAGTGTGACCCTGAGCATGGGTTCTGAGTGGACGAAGTACTAGGCCCTGATCGAAGTTGTACTCGCATAAAGCACATTGACATGACATTTGCTTTGAAAGCTGTTCTATCAAACAAAGGCAGGCAGGCAGGCAGGCAGGCAGCCTGATGGATGGACCGACCAACCGACCGAACGACACCCTCCAGATGTTTTACAGGTCATTGTTTTAATATAAATGATTCCCCTCACCTGCCTCCTGTACCTTCTCCACCGCCTTCGTGATCTCGGCCTTCAATGCCTCCGTTTCATCGGCTGACACTGCTGCTGCTACAGGAAGGACTGGAAAACAAGTCACATTTACATTCATTGGCTTAGCAGACGCTTTAATCCAAAGCAACTTCATAAAAGAGGCCGATATAATCAAGTAACATCAGTCTGGAGGAACAAGTATTACAGCAAAAGGTTTACAAAACTGACACCACAAGTCAAGAGCTTAGAATAAAACACAAGTTGGCAGTAATTCCTAGATTGTAAAACCTAACTGCTCAGTTCGACAGAAATTCGCCACATAAGCGAGTCCTGAAATGCTTCTTAAAGACACTGAGGGAGTCCAAATTCCAAAGGGAGGTGAGCAGCTCGTTCCACCATCCATCTAGGAGCTACGCATGAAAAGAATGTGGACTGAGATTGAATGCCACACTAAGGTGACATCACCAGATGCCATTCACAGGCAGACCTGAGAGGCTCTCACAAGTGTCTCCGTATATATAGGGTGGTCCAGATCTAATTATGCAATTTTTATTACGCTATAACTTAGATAGATAGATAGATACTTTATTAATCCCAAGGGGAAATTCACATTAAGTTTATTACATAGAAAATCACCTGTAAAATCCAGGACCATCGAGAGAAGTGTGCGAACTGACGACATGAAGAATCGTCTTTGCACCGAACTGAAATCGTCCCGCATAAATCAAAGTCATCCAGACGATCTGGATCTGCATAATCAGATCTGGACCACCCTGTACAGGTGCTGATCCATTCACTACTCTGTAGGCAAACATCGAGGATTTGAACTTAACGTGGGCCTGTCTCTACACTGAGCCAAAGTAGTGGTGGTCTGAAGAGAGGGGAGGAGTGACATGTGCCCTCCTTGGCTGATTCAGCACCAGGCCTGCTGCTACATTTTCAGCTAAACAGATGGCGCGCACAACACTTGGCAAAATATTAGAGTTAACACTCCACTGAGGCATTCTGGGAGTGGCAGCAAGGTGTGGGCCAAACATAGGAGAAGATGAAAAGACCTTCTTACCTGTGAGCTGTGTGACTGCACTGGCTGCTAGTGCCTCAGTCGCCAAGGTGACAATTTCATCGGTGGTTACTGTCACAATATTGACTTCGTCATTGTCATTGTCCATATCTTCCTCTGACTTAGTGACCAGCTTCTTCATACCAGCCTTGCCCTGGTGGACTGTCTTAACATGGGAGCGCAGGTTGTCGACACGGTTGAAGCCCCGGCCACATTTGTCACACAGATATGGCTTCTCGCCTGAGGGAAAAGAAACACGCATGTCAAATGAATAGGGGCTTCAGCCAGTTAAGCTGGAACAATACCACATGATGTAACGCTGCAGATGGACTATGGCTTTTATGTGGCAGTAGTCGTCTTTTTCTGTCGGCTGCTCCCAGTTAGGGGTCTCCACAGCAGATCATCCGTCTCCATCTATTCCTGTCTTTTACATTTCCTGCCACACGGACTGCCTTCATGTCCTCCCTCACCACATCCATAAATCTTCCTCATTTCCTCTTGCCTGGAGGTTCAACGCCTCAACATCCTTTTCCCGATGTACCCCTCATCTCTCCTCTGCACGTGTCCTAACCATCTCAATCTCACCTGTCTCACTTGGTCACCGAACTGTCACACCTGTGTTGTCCCTTCTAATATACCCATTCCTAATCCTGTCTACTCTCGTAACTTTAAATGAAAATTCTAACATCTTCATCTTTTGAGTTTCCATGTTCTCCTGGTGTCCATGTACAGGTGCTGGTCATAAAATTCGAATATCATGACAAAGTTGATTTATTTCAGTAATTCCATTCAAAAAGTGAAACTTGTATATTAGATTCATTCATTACACACAGACTGATGTATTTCAAATGTTTATTTCTTTTAATTTTGATGATTATAACTGACAACTAATGAAAGTCCCAAATTCAGTACCTCGGAAAATTCGAATATTGTGAAAAGGTTCAATATTGAAGACACCTGGTGCCGCACTCTAATCAGCTAATTAACTCAAAACACCTGCAAAAGCCTTTCAATGGTCTCTCAGTCGAGTTCTGTAGGCTACACAATCATGAGGAAGACTGCTGACCTGACAGTTGTCCAAAAGACGACCATTGACACCTCGCTCAAGGAGGGCAAGACACAAAAGGTCATTGCTAAAGAGGCTGGCTGTTCACAGAGCTCTGTGTCAGCACATTAATAGAGAGGCGAAGGGAAGGACAAGATGTGGTAGAAAAAAGTGGACAAGCAATAGGGATAACTGCTTATACCCTGGAGAGGATTGTGAAACAAAACCCATTGAAAACTGTGGGGGAGATTCACAAAGAGTGGACTGAAGCTGGAGTCAGTGCTTCAAGGACCACCACACACAGACGTATGCAGGACATGGGGTTCAGCTGTCGCACTCCTTGTGTCAAGCCACTCTTGAACAAGAGACAGCGTCAGAAGCGTCTCGCCTGTGCTAAAGACAAAAAGGACTGGACTGCTGCTGAGTGGTCCAAAGTTATGTTCTCTGAAGAAAGTCAATTTTGCATTTCCTTTGGAAATCAAGGTCCCAGAGTCTGGAGGAAGAGAGGAGAGGCACAGAATCCACGTTGCTTGAGGTCCAGTGTAAAGTTTCCACAGTCAGTGATGGTTTGGGGTGCCATGTCATCTGCTGGTGTTGGTCCATTGTGTTTTCTGAGGTCCAAGGTCAACGCAGCCATCTACCAGGAAGTTTTAGAGCACTTCATGCTTCCTGCTGCTGACGAACTTTATGGAGATGCAGATTTCATTTTCCAACAGGACCTGGCACCTGCACACAGTGCCAAAGCTACCAGTACCTGGTTTAAGGACCATTGTATCCCTGTTCTTGATTGGCCAGCAAACTCGCCTGACCTTAACCCCATAGAAAATCTATGGGGTATTGTGAAGAGGAAGATGCAATATGCCAGACCCAACAATTCAGAAGAGCTGAAGGCCACTATCAGAGCAACATGGGCTCTCATAACACCTGAACAGTGCCACAGACTGATCGACTCCATGCCACTCCACATTGCTGCAGTAATCCAGGCCAAAGGAGCCCCAACTAAATATTGAGTGCTGTACATGCTCAGACTTTTCATGTTCATACCTTTCAGTTGGCCAACATTTCTAAAAATCCTTTTTTTGCATTGGTCTTAATTGATATTCTAATTTTCCGAGATACTGAATTTGGGACTTTCATTAGTTGTCAGTTATAATCATCAAAATTAAAAGAAATAAACATTTGAAATACATCAGTCTGTGTGTAATGAATGAATCTAATATACAAGTTTCACTTTTTGAATGGAATTACTGAAATAAATCAACTTTGTCGTGATATTCGAATTTTATGACCAGCACCTGTAAGTCACCTCTAGATTTCTCCTCCAGTCAATCAGTCAGTCATCGTCCAACCCGTTATATCCTAACGCAGGGTCACGTGGGTCTGCTGGAGCCAATTCCAGCCAGCACAGGGTGCAAGGCAGGAAAGAACCCCGGGCAGGGTGCCAGCCCACCGCAGGGCACACACACACACACACACACACCAAGCACACACTAGGGACAATTTAGGGTCCCACGCAGACACGGGGAGGACATGCATACTCCACGCAGGCAGGACCCAGGAAGTCTCCTTACTGCGAGGCAGCGGCACTACCACTGTGCCAGCGTGCTGCCCAGATTTCCCCTCCACATCTCATAAATGACAAAAAGTTAACTTGTTTGGTGACTTCCGTGCAAGGTGACTCTGTAAAGGTGAGTGAGCCCTTTGTGGACTGAGTTAAGAAAATAAATGAAAGAAAGAATGGTTGGTTTTGGTTTACTCCAGCAATTCTTTCAATTGGTCACTTTGTCCCATCCCTGTGTCTCATTGGGTTAAAAAAAAAAATTAAAGATGGACAGGATTCTGCTTGTTTATTTAAATTATTTTGCATCAAATCTAAGTTTTACTTCATTACCCTCACTGACCCTGACGAAATAAGACACGACTTTACTTTTGCCCATGATGGCATCCACACTGGCCACTCCAGCACACTGGTCAAGCGGTTAGGAGAAATTAGGCAACTTACCTGTATGTATGATGACGTGCTTAGAAAGGTCTCCAACATTCACAAAGGCTTTGTTACACACGTGGCACTTGTGGGGCCGGATATTATCGTGATGGCGGATGTGATTGGCTAGCTGGCTTGACTGGACAAACCTGAGAGAAGAAAGTTTTAATGTGCAATGACAAAGACAGTGCAGAGTGCCATAGTCTAGGGGGAAAGTGGGAATGGGCAGCCGCAAATAAAGGTATCAACATCCAATGCTGGCCTCACCTCTTTCCACAGCGGTCACACACATAGGGCTTCTCCCCCGTGTGCTGTCGGACATGAGCGATTAAGGAGCTGGCTTGGGTGAATCCCTTCCCACAGATCATGCAGAGGCATGGCTTCTCTCCTGAAGAAAAAGTTTAGGCATGTTTAATCTGGGACTGATGGCAAAACAGAATTATTAAGTCTTAGGGGCCTGAGGTGCAGGCTTATCATCCCTAAAGTTAGACAGAACGTGTTAGTGCAGTTGAGGATCTGATCTGGGTGTCACTGTGATGCACTACCGAGTCAGATTAGAGCAGGGGTCTCCAACACGTCGCTCGCTCGCTACCGGTAGCTCACAATCCCTTTCCAAGTAGCTTGCCAAAGGGTGAATGAATCCTACATAAATTTGAAAAATTGATTAGTCAAATTAAAGGTGGGCGATCTTTCCAAAAAATCATTTTTAACAAAAAAAATCACGATCCACAATCTGAATTGCAGTCTATCTTTTCAATGTGGCATACACTTAAGAGAATATCCGGACTCCAACTCATCAAGACCTAAGTAACACTTTATTTTAAATATCAAACAAAGTTGAATTCAATTGTTCTCTCGTTCGCTAGCTAAGTGGAGTTAAGGTACACACAGCCTGAAGCGGGCGAGTGAGTGAGGAGAGACCCTCCCCTCTCCTCGGCCCGCTGTGTGTTTCCCAGATTCACGCTTATAAATCATTGCCACCAGCAAACTCTGATACAGAGCGAAATGAGAGAAGTCGCAAAATCAACCGGAATGTTCAAGCAAATTGCAGAAAGAAACCCGATCTAAATCCGTTAAGTACAGTAGTGCACTGTGGACAGATAGACAGACGTTGGATTTTCTATATTATATATTAGTAAACCTTCAAAATAATGTGCAGTTAAAGTCTCAACAGCATTCTCAGCATTTCTGGAGCTTAGTAGAGGCAGATAACTAGAAGAATGTTCACAAAGCAGCTCTGAAAATGTCTGCTTTATTTGGGTCTCCATACCTCTGTGAGTCTGACGTGAATGTCATGAAATCAAAGTTCAGAACAAGACTGACAGACGAACATTTAAATGACTCCAGAAGAGCGAACCTAAGGGGGCTCCACTCCACCAGACACCTCAGTGCCAGTCATCTGACTAACTAAAAAACACATCACACATGCGACTGGACCTGTGAATAAAGTGACACAGTGACATGTGACAAAATGACAAATGAAGAAGTCAGATCTGTGGATTTGGAATTGCATTGTTTTGTTTTGACAGCATTCATGTTTTAATTCAATAGTGTGAGATACACTAGAAAATGCATACAGGCATACAAAATGCACTTGCAGGTGAACTAAATATTTTTGTGATATTTTAATGCAAAATGTGAGTTGTGGACACCAACATTTTGTAAATGTTCAGGCAAAACAAGCTTATTCAGTTTGTTTGGGTTGAAATAAGCTATGAGAAGAAATGTTAGAAAACATGAGCAGCTTTCGGCCATTTTCATTCTGTAAAAGTAGCTCTCAGAGGAAAAAAAGGTTGGAGACCCCCGGATTAGAGTTTTGTAGCTTTAGGACAGCAATCATCACTGTTCAATTGAGGTTACAAATGGAAGAGATCCCCCCACACCTCACCTGTATGAATTCGAACGTGACGCTGAAGTGCTCCTGGGTCAGCAAACGCTCGCTGGCAGTGCATGCACACATAGGGCTTTTCTCCACTGTGAACTCGCAGGTGTCTCTTCAGGTTACCTGGATGACAAGAGTCAACCAAACAGAGTCTGATACACAAGAACTTCCTGCGCTCATCTCACTCTTTTGTAAGCACACGTGGCATACGCTCTCACACTCCGCTGCAGAGTCAAAAGGGTTTACACACGTGCAGTTGTAATGCTTGAGCTTTCATTGTTAGCTGTAATACACCGTTTAGTCATAGTAATCAAAAATGTGAATAATAGCCATCAATCGCTTTATTTAGTGAAGCCACGCTAAAAAATGACAAGGCAGCATTTGCACAAGTGTGACATCTAGTGGTTAAAAATAGCATTCCACACATCCTGGCCATTTTACCAGGAACTAAACAGAAATCGTTTCCCGCTTACTATATTTTCCTGGTTATAGTCACAGGAAAGTGAAGCCAATTCTAGTAGCGAAAGACACAAGGCAGCTAGATGCAGACCCACTGCAGGGCGGACTCTTGTACACACTCACACAGGGGCTACTAAAGAGTCCACCCACCGGTCTACCAGCATGACTTGGGGAAACTCACAAAAGGGGGCTTGTCCTCTTATATTATTTCTTCAGCAATTGGCAGGTCTGCTCAGTTGTATTTAAATCGGGTGACTGGCTTAGCCATTCTAGAATTTCCCACTTTTTAACTCCTGTGTTGCCTTAGCAGTACATTTGGCTCATTAACTTGTGGTAGGATGAAACGCCATCCAAGGAGTTTGGAGGCATTTACTGGAAATCCAGCAGATGAGATGTTTCTACACACCTCAGAATTCATTGTGCCGCTGCCATCAGCAGTAAGTGTGCTAGGACCTGTGGCAGTCATACACGCCCAAGCCTTAACACTCCACCACCATGTCTAACAGATGAGGTGCTCCGCTTTGGATCTCGAGCAGTTCCTAATCATCTCCACACTCTCGCCATCACTCTAATGCAGGTTCATCTTTGTCTCGTCTGTATTTTCCCAAATTCTGCAGGCTCTTTTAAGTCCTTTTCCGCAAACTGTAATCTGGCCATCCTGTTTGTGTGGCTGACTAGAGGTTTGCATCTTGCAGAGTAGTCGTCTTCTTTTTCAGCCATCATGATGGCTTTTGTGGCTTTCACTGGCACAGCTCTTGTCCTCAAGTTGAACAACAGCAACTCCGGACTCCAAAGTTTAGAAGCAGGTTGAGGGTATCTTATGAAGCCATGAAACCCACCTGAGGAATCACAAGCACCTGGGACGCCACTTGTCCCAAACATTATGGTGCCCTTAATTAGGTTAGAGAATCGTATATAAAAAATGTTGTCATGTCTACATGTTGTGACCAAAATGTATGCAGATACCCTTAAGTTTGCAATGTGCACTTTAATCACGTTTGAATTATTTAATGTGTAATTTTAAACTGTGGAGCAGAAGAGGAAAAAGGTGTCTTTGTCCCAAACATTATGGAGGGCACTGTACACGATTGTATAACAGTCAATTGACCTTTGTGAAATCAACTAACCCGTATATCTTTGGCATTCAGAAGGAAAATGGACTATCTGAATAAAACTCATGAGGAGAATGTGGAAACATCATATTGACTACCTAAGGACGGATATCACTGACCACTGTGTCACCCAATCCTTAAGCACTTCACCACACTACTCAAAATATACGTCATGTACACTAATCATGCTAAAAACTCTAACGTACCTGAGGTAGTAAACTGTTTTCCGCACTCTTTACATTTCAGCGGTCCATCGGTGATGTGAATCTTCATGTGAGCCTTCAGATTGCCAATCTGTAAGAATGAACACAATGAATTAGTTTTCTCTTCTACTGCCCCAAGTGTTTCTGAATGACAGCTGCCATTTCCTTTAACATCCCGTCCATCTCAACTTGCCTTAGTCTTGTTCTCCCAGTTTTTTTTTCTCCCTGCTTTACAGTAATTTTGGTAGTCTCAACATTCACTTTTTCTTGAATTATTTGAAACTTAGAATGGAAACAGGCAGCCCAGACAGTGAGAGCTGTTCATGATTAGCAGCATATCACTTCTTATGGGTCCACTGCAAAAAGGTCCAGGAGTTGCCCCATTAACGACAGAAAAAAAAAAATCACACAATATTCTCCCATAATTATCAGAGAGAAACACCCCTAAGACAACGGCAACAGGGCCCCTTCATAAAATAAAACTTCTCAGTCATTTTCCCATCCTCCTCCTCCTCTAAAGCAGTGCTGGAAAAACCCATGTATTTTGTACTGACATGTCATTGAGTGAAAAGTCTCTGGCTCTGTAAGACCCTGAATTAAAATAAGTGGGTTTGGGAGTGTTGTGTTATGTTATGGACTAGAAGAATTGATGGGCTGGCTCGGTCACAACTCCTTCGGTAACAAAGGTGTAGGAGAAGTGCAGCCCGTTAGCTTAAAGCAAGATGGACACAGCTTCTGGTCACATATATTAAGAAAAATCGGGAGTGGTCTCCCCTTCACTTTCTTGTAGAGTCAGATATGGGGATGGATATTTGAGGAGTAAACCGCAAGACAATGATTATGTTTTTATATTATGTACATTAAAGAACCATCAACCACAATCAAATCAAATCAATAATACATTGAACAATTATTATAAAAGTAAAGTTGAATAAATCGGACTCTGATGCTGCATGAATAAAAAAAGTACCACTGCTGGGTAGCGGAAAAGTTGATAGAAATCTACATGTTGTACCTAATACTTGTATGCAAACTTTGGTTGACCTAAGTGAAGGCGTACTGAAGTTATTGTGTTTATATATACACACACACACACACACACACACACAGACAGATACACACACAGACATTATTCCAAAAACGGTATTTTTGGACCCAGGAAGGTCTAAAACATTGAGATTCATCAAAATCTCAAAATTTAATTTTTGCATGATTACAACACTTTCCCTACGAGAAAGTTAATTGGACTCGGGGAAGTCTAAAACGTTGAGATTCATCAAAATCTCGAAATCGATTTTTTTGACGATTACAAAACTTTCCCTACGAGAAAATAAATTGGACTCAGGGAGGTCTAAAATCTTGAGATTCATCTAAATCTCGAAATCAAATTGTTTGACAATTACAATACTTTCCCTACGAGAAAGTAAATTAGACTCGGGAAGGTCTAAAACGTCGAGATTCATTAAAATCTCAAGGTTGAATTTTTGGACGATTACAATACTTTCCCTATACTTAATATACGAGAAAGTAAAAAAGGAACGTACTTCTTATTTTTGTTTTCAACATTAACAGATCACTTTTAGAATGGATAACACTTTGAAAAGTTCTAACCAAGCCAACAACTGCATTTTGCTACTTCACTTACTGCAAACCTCACTGTTGGATATCACAGGGTTTCAGTAATTAAACTTCTCACTCTGCCACAGTATCATTGTCAAATAATAACCCCAACCTCATCTTGCCCCCCTGCCTCTAACCTGGTTGAAGCGCTTGTCACAATGAGGGCACTTGTGTCCTTTGTCGGTGTCATGTGTTTCCAAGTGCCTCATCTTGGCTGTGGGGTCTGAGAAAGAGCGCTCGCAGTAGTCGCAGTGGTATGGTTTCTCGCCACTGTGTACCAGCTGGTGCCTCTTGAGGTTGCCAGAAGTCGTGAAGAGCTTGCCACACTCCTCACAGTTGTATCGTGCCTCCCCAGTGTGCCGTTTCCGGTGCAGGTTCAGCAGACTGACTAGTCGGTAACTCTTTCCACATTCCTTGCAACTGTAGGGCTTTAGTGGGCTACATTGGGGGAAAAAAAAGAGTGCAATAAAGACTCAGTAAGACAGAGGTCAGTACTAAATGTCGTTATGGTTTTATAGATATATAAGGTGATGAATTTAGTAGAAAAGAAAACATAACTACATTGTGGTGAAAGAAAATGAACTAGTGATAATTCACATCCTGTTTGTTTCGCTCAGAAACACCAAAAGGTGCCCAAGTAGAAAACTTAAAAATCCTGGGTGTATGTGGACAATATATATATATACAAACACATGAACAATCATAATTTCAATTAATAACTTTCTATAGCATTCATCACCTCCAGCTTCTTTGCTCATTATGGCCTGTATGGAGCCAGACACAAATCCCAGCTTCCAAAACATACCCTTTTCCCAGACCTGTTCACATACTAATATTCTTTTCCTCTCTCTCTCTTCTCCTTTGCCTAAACCCCAGGTGATGCTTGTCCTCCCCCACTTCCGACTACCTGGTTGAGGCAGAGGCTCCCCTTTTTACGTCAGGCCTTGGAGTACTTCTGGTGCCACAACATTGCCTCCAGGAAGCACTTCCAGGTCAGGTGGAACCTCTTCAGGACAGGGGAGTCTGTTCCCAGCATCTCTCTCCAGAACCATGACAGAGCTGCCATTCAGAACTACAACTCCCATGCAGCCCTGCGGGTCTCCAAATTGGAGCTCTGCCACAGGCATGCTGTCACCCAGCACATGCGGCCCCGAGAGGCAGTCTCCCTCTGTCCGTTCATAATACCAGCCTCACGACCGGCTCCATCCTGGCTGGGGTGCCAATCCATCCCCTGCCTTCCATTACAATGTACAATGATATAATAAATTTTACATATTTGCTGTGGGATATTGAGTCAAAGCCGGAGAATTCATTGCTAAAATGTTTCCTTGTAAATAAAGTGCCACTGGCCTGGCCACACTGAGAAGTGGTCATGCCTTTCTGGGTGAGTACCGAGTACCCATTCCCACCCACTCACTCCATTCTGACGGGACAGTACCTGTGTGTTTTTTCATGGGCTTTGCAAGCGGCTGGATCAGAGAAGGCTTTCTTGCAGTCTCGGCAGGTGAAGGGCTTCTCCCCGGTGTGAATGCGAATGTGCCTCTTAAAGTTGCCGGTGTGTGTAAACTCTTTTCCACACTCCTTGTGAGCAAACCACAAAAACAGAATTACTTTTTAGCATGAGACAGTTTAAAAATGTACCGAGTCCTCAAACCGGGAATAGGATTGTGTCACGAAGTACTAAGTTAGCAAAGAACCAAGATGTCTGGCGACACCAATAGAAAAGGCAAAATGATTCAGAGATACTATACGTCTGTAGGTGTGCTCAGTTTAGATTAGGCAACACTTTAAAATAACAACCTAAATGTTGATGACAGAAGCTGAGATACCCTGGAACTCCACCCAGGATTGGTTTCTGCTTTGCGTGAATGTTGTCAAGACAGGCTACTAAACCAACAAATGCTGAATTGAATTAAAGAAAGCTTTATAGTATTATGAAGTTTCATAGCCTAAGAGTGTCACACAGCTAGTGTAGATTAAATGTAGATTATAGATTAGATTAAAAAGATTATATATAAACATCTGTGTGTGGAAGTGTGTGTGTCTGTCTGTCTGTCCCAGAAGTGCGAGGCTACAGCATAAAGCTCTCCGGCAAGGCGGCCCCAAGTTAACGAGTCAGAAGAAGAAAGAAATACGAGGCTTCAGCATGAAGCTGAAAGAAAGTGGCTCTGTCGCCAAATCGAAACCGCCAAGGAAAGACAAACGAGAGAGAAACTCACTTAGTCGCTGATAGACAAGGGGGGTGAGCACATCCACAGAACGAAACCTCCGTGGAGAGAGAAACTTGCATAGCTGCTGATAGACAAGGGGGGCGAGCACATCCGCAGAACTAAACTGCTGACAATGCATTTCAATTTTTTTTCTGACAATTACAATAATTTCTAACTTACAGCACGGGCTTACACAGGTAGTAATAAATATAAGACTGGAGGGGATGGGGAGATATGAGAGAGAGAGAGAGAGTCTTGATGTCAGAACATCACTTCCTGGTTTGGGAACAGCTGTGCACGGGACATTAAGGAACTACACAGAATGATCCGGGTGGTGGAGCGCTGCACCAGATCTGATCTACTGTCTCTGCAGGATATTTACGCCAGGAGATGGAGCGATACCAGAGCAACTAGGATCATCAGAGACTCCTCTCGCCCCGTATCTATTTGTTTGACCTTCTGAAATCAAGCAAATGCTTTAGGAGTATTGTAGCTTCTATCTACAGGCCATAAGATTTCTTAATCTAGCCACGCCACGCCACTGTTCATTATAACATCCACTGAACCCTCTACCTCACTGTATCTCAACTGCCACCATGTCATTTAAGTCGGTTTACATTAGGAAACAAACTAGCACACTGCACTTTACAGTCCATGGCTACTCTATTCCATTTGAACACTGTTTAGATCTTGTTTATAATTAGACTATTTATTTGGAATGGCAGACGACCCGAGCCCTTACCTGGCCAGGAAGCCCAGAGCATGGAAGGACCGGAAGAGTGTAATTTTAAGAATGTTTCTACCCCGGACCGACAAGAGGGCAGACCCCTTGGTTTGCAGTGGTCATGAGAGCATGTAAGCTCAACTCTGTTGGGGCCTGTGGCCACTGCCAGGGGGTGCATGGACATTTGCAGGGTCCTAAGACCCTGAGGCTAGTAGGGCACCTGGAGTCCTTCTGGGTACCCTATAAAAAGGGGCCAGTCCCCACCATTCAGGAGCCAGAGTCGGTAGGAAGGAAGACGAAGCTCGCTGGGAGAGGAGTGGAGGCGGATAGGAAATAGAAGAAGAAGAAGAAGAAGGAAAAGGGACTGTGTTGTACTTTGCCCTGTGAGCTAAAAGGTGCGCTGAGTAAATGAAAGGTGTGTTGTGTGGCAGACTCATGTCTGCCTGTGTGTGTCAGGTTAGGACAGCTGCATGCGCCCTGATGGTCCACAATATATTTCTTTTTTTATATATTGTATCACCTTAATGATACTTGTATTTATTTACATTTATTTGCTTAGCAGACGCTTTTATCCAAAGCGGCTTACAAAATGGGTAAACCTAACCAAGTAACATTAGGCTTGGGCCCGATTTGTATTTATTTTTTTGCAGTCTCATGGCCGATTCAGAGCACATTTCACTACATGTTGCACTTGTATAACTGTATGTGACATATAAAGAATCAATCAATCAGAAAGACGGATGGAGAGAGTGAGAGTGAGAGAGTGTGAGAGAGAAACACACACAGAGTGTCGTCGACTGCTGCTGCAAACTTTCTGTTGAGCTCCAGTGGAGTTTTCCCAGCAGGGCCTGACATGAATCGTATGCTGAATGATTCTTTAATGCAAGCGAAGTATAAAATTATTTTTCAAGCTATAATAGTTTATTTTTTTGTTGTTATGATGGTTTGAAATATAGGCTTGTTCTCCCAGAATTCCCACTGAAAATGGCATATTTATTAAAAATATACACCTAAACATCTAGGAGATGGCAATCACGTATGCCCAAGTGATTCACTGTATTTGTAAGTCATCATCATCTATAAAATGATATTAATAACATAAGAAAAGATGAACGTTTGGAATATTCACAAGAAGAAATTCAGCTTTGATATATTATTTTGTAATTTTATTATGGGTGGTCTCACAGCTACTTTTCACCGTGAAGACCTCCACAGTGTGTTGATTCAGGTTTCTGCTCTCACCCGTTCTTACCTCACATTTGTGGGTGACAGAGCCATAAACTCTGGACTCACTACGGTCGGTGAAGGTGCCTGCTCGCATCTGACGACTATCAGAGCCACTGTCATCAGCCGCTTGTCCTTTCTCGTCCCACTCGTCCATCTCATTTTCTCCGTCTACTTTGGCCAAATTCATCTCATCAACATCCATATCTTGAAGTACAAACAGGAAAAACAAAAAATACAAAATTAAATAATGTGCTGCCTAATGTGGAATGTTAGACTCTGCATGTCCATAAAGCACAGAGGGCAGAACTGTGTGTTAAAGCAAGCAAATATTTTTATTCAAATTGATTCTTGGACAATGTAAAGGGCTGACCAACGGGGCTACAGCTTACGAGTTAAAGAACAGCATCTTATTAGCCCTGTCTGTTCATTGCTTCCATGGTGTATGCCAGCGTTCACTATGAAAACCGCAACACAAAAATAAATAAGACGTCACCTGCTTGTGCAGACCAAGCAGGGCTGACAGAGGCTCATTTTAATTTGCAGCTAATGAACTGTTAGGCCCTGCAGGTTTATGAGGATGCACAATAATTGGTGCCTTTAATTCTTTCTTAAAAATGTATTGTGGCAAAAGAGCTATATAGGCATTGACCCGACACAGACTGACAGCGGAGGCACATGAGAAAATGAACAAAAATATTTATTTGTGGTGTTCTTCAGCCGTGAGGCACGTCTTCCCCATGTCCCAAAAGCCCTACACAGTCCCCAAAACACACACCAAAAAAAACCACCCAAAAATCACACTCTTCTTCCTCCACTCCTCGCAGGCAGCTTTGTGCTCCTGACTCTGGCGCCTCGAGTGGTGGCTGCAGGTTCTTCTTACAGCCCACCCAGAAGTGCTTCAGGTGATAATTAACCTAATTCAGGCTGCACTTCCGGGTGTGTCTGCATTCCAGTCCACATGGGCGCATTAAGCCGTGCAGCTCCTCCCGGTGGTGGCCGCTGAGCCCTGAAGTCCCACGCCTGTGACCCCGATCTAACCCAGGAGGGCTGCCACCATGCGTTCTGGGGGACGCAGTGTGCATCCCATGGCTGCTCTCTCGGACCCAGTGTCAAAGGGGTGTCCTGGCCAGTCCGCCACAGTATACAATTAAATGTGTACTCGGGGAGAACCCACCAAATATGTCAATTTAGAGTCCCCAATCAAACTAAAAGTATGTCTTTATAGAAAGGGGATACAACATGAAGAAGAGAAGGAAAACGCCAGAAACAGCTGAGGAATCCTCAGTAGACAAAACAAGCTGGGGTCCAAAGAATGGGATGTCACTATGCCAACCAAGAGGGTTTACATCTTATTGAATAAAAATGTTTCTTTTTTTTATGACACGTAAGGCATTATCAGGCCATGTAATAACTAATACATTAAAATAAGAACAATGATGCCTGACTAATATCGGTGAATATTAAAAGCTTCTCGATAGAGTTTTGCTGATGGCAGCTCACCTGATGTGGTGGCTCCTTCCTCCCCTTCCTCCTCCTCCTCCTCTTCTTCTTCTTCTTCTTCTTCTTCTTCTTCTTCTTCTTCCTCTGCTAGCCCACTTTGCAGGTTTTCTTCTTTTCCATCACACTGACTTGACAGGTATGTCAACTGTCCGGTGTCACTGTTCACTGGAATGACTGCAACCAATGAAAGACGACCGATTAAAGCAGATTACTAGCAGCCCATTGACATGGGCAGATGTTTGTGCTGTAAAACGAACCCATAAAAGCAGACTGAGGAAACTAATATTGGACTGATCAATAAAAAAATGATATGGGAACATATCTGAATATGTTAACCTATTTAAATCTTCTTCTTCTTTCAGCTGCTCCCGTTAGGGGTCGCCAACAGCTGATCATCTTGTTCCTTATCCTCCTGTCCTCGTCATCTTACTCTGTCACACCCATCACCTGCATGTCCTCTCTCACCAGATCCGTAAACCTTCTCTTAGGCCTTCCTCTTTCCCTCTTCCCTGGCAGCTCTATCCCTATCATCCTTCTCCCAGTATACTCAGCATCTCTCCTCTGCACACGTCCAAACCAACACAATCTCGCCTCTCTGACTTTGTCTCCCAACCATCCCACCTGAGCTGACCCTCTAATGTCCTCATTTCTAATCCTGTCCATACTTGTCATGTCTAATTCAAATCTTAGCATCTTTAACTCTGCCACCTTCAGCTCTGTCTTCTAATTTCTGGTCAGTGCCACCGTCTCCAACCCATATAACATAGCTGGTCTCACTACCGTCCTGTAGACCTTCCCTTTCAATCTTATAGAAAATTAAAATGATGTATAGAGAAAAATTAAGGAATATTTTGGAGATTTATTCATATACAGTATAGAGAAACATCAATTTTTCACATATAATTATTTATAAGCATCAACTAGACAAGAATATAGTACAGACACACTGATAAGCTGTGTTCGAATTATTAGTTTAATATAATTATGCTGTGAAAACCACAACCAGTGTAGTGTACAAGTGATAGGTGGGGATGTTTTCTGTGCAGAGCAAGAATGCATTCAGATTGATCCATCCATCCATCCATCCATCATCCAACCCGCTGTATCCTAACTACAGGGTCACGGGGGTCAATAATGCCGCCCCCTGCGCCCGCCCCTAGCTACGCCATGGAGTTTACAACAGTTTTACTTTCTCTTTGTAAGAGGAGAACAGGTATCCTGGCTGGGATGGAGGATGTTTGATTACCCAGACAGGAGGCCAGTGCGATGACGCAAGCAAATTAGCCTGCTGGATGTGGAAATAAATGTGTACTCTGTCGGAATGGTTTAATGGATGTACGGATAAAAGCAGAGGACTGGGAGTTGTTCCATCTCCCAAATCCTTGTGGCAGTGGTTCTCGTATGGTAAACACAGACTGTATTACCGGACTCCGCAGGGGTGCTTGGGACTTGGAGTCCGGAAATACAGCTCTGTCGGGATCCCTGTTTATCGACAGAGGGCACTGTCTGGAGATGGGCCGTATTACCGCATGGGCACGCTGGGCAGTATGTTTCTGTTTTTGCTATCAAAACAGGGGCCTCTAGTGCTCTACTTTGCCTGGGGGCCTATGATGCTGTTAAGACCTCCCTGGTTGGGAGAAGACCTCCCAACATTTTTTATGGCCCGGAAGTGCTTCCTCGATGATACGGCATGACACTGGAACCATGCCCAGGTCTGACTTAAAAGGAGTTTGCTGCCTCACTTCATTTGAGTCAGAGATGGGAGGCAGCAGGCAACACGCTGCGGAGGTAGTAAGGAGGAACAATTGTCTGATTTATTGAAGAATTGTGCCTGATTTCTGGAGAGGTGTTTGTGAAATAAATACCTTTTATTCTATCACTGCAGCGTATGCTGTATTACTGTGTCTGCGGTTTGGGGCTCAGTGATGCCCCCTTGTGGCCACATTTATTATATGTGTACATTTGCCTTGTTGGTACTCACCACTCTCTTCAAAATTGTGTCTTGTATCTTCGCCTTCACCCTCTTGCCCTTCCAACCCATTCTGCTCCTCAGTCAGGATGGGGGTCGTTATCTCACCCAATTCTTCAGGCTCCGGGGCAGAAGCTTCAGAAGGATGTTCTACCAGTTCAGCAAGTTCCACTTCTTGAGTGTTTGCCAGTGGTTCACTTGTGGTGGTCTGAAAATTATCCTCGCAGGTATGCTCTGTGGACTTTTCGATTGGCTCTACAAATGAGAATTTGGTTTGTTCTTGCAGCTCCTCTGTTGTTGGCTCTGAAGTCGCAGATTCTGGATTTTCTATCTGCTGATTCTGACCTGCTGTCTGTTCATACTCTGCTGAATGAGCACTGTTATCGGTGGGCTTTGCCTCTGTTGATGTTATTGCATCATGGTCCTGGTCACCAGCATTAGTCTTTGGTAACTCCTCCAGCTTGTCGACTTCTCCTGAAAACAAATTGCACGGAAAAGCAACTAAAGGCAAATGAGAATGGCATATTTTTCATACACAGACAGGTGTTAACATAAATACATTTGTGTGAAGTTGAATTAAATGTGTAAAACAAACAAGACCACAAGAGCCTTGAAGGTTTCATTTGGTAACAGCTTGGTAAAACACTGCTTGCCAGAAAAGGCTTAACATCATCAGTTCTGATTTATCCACCTAGACTCCCAGGTTAGGCGTAAAGCTACAGCATTTTTAATCTGAGGAATATGGACAAGCATGACAATGATAGCCTAAGATGCAGAAAGGCGTTAAGTTTGAACAAAGAAGAAGAAGCCATTTGGAAAAACTGTCTTCCCTGGCACTGCAACCAACTCACTTGAACAGCACAACAAGCAAAATGGCCCACCACCCAGTAAATCACACATGAAGCTTTACAAACCAAATAACTCAACGAGATGGCTGAAGTATCCAACTCACCTTCCGTTTGCAAGGGCTCAACAGCAGCGCGCAGCGGTGACATTAGGGACTTGAAGGCCGTGCAGGCATTTATGATCTCCTGCATCTGAAGGAAGCTGGCGACAGCGAGGACATCCTCCACGTTTTGGGGAGTCAGGTTCAGTTTAGCGGTGTACATAAACTCGAGAACCTGGCCAAGACCTGAAAAGATATATGACATAGAGGTGGCTCATCAGGGTGAGGAGATCAGGCTTTTTACTGGCCTCGTGCCTTGTATGGGTACACACTTAAACACGGTTATCTTTGTGCCCAGTGGAGGAAAACAGGCGGCTCTACAGGGAAAATGGAGGACTAAATATGGGCATAAACCTAAAAACAGCACAAAACAGTAAAATCCGTGAACATTTATCATCGCCCTCTGTGTAAATGTGTGTGTTTCCTTTGAAGAATCTGCTCATCCTTTATTAAGGGTAGGAGAAGGGGACCCATAAGTGTTGCATCTCTTTACGACCAAAAGCAGGCTCTCTAGGCTGATTTATTATTAGGATCCTAAACCAAAGTTTGTCATGCATTGATCTTTATAGTTGCCATCATATGCTTCAGTTTACATGGGTGCTACGTAAAACTACTGGTCTACTAAAAACGAATCTACACTGCCCTCCATAATGGTTGGGAGAAAGAGACATGTAGCGGTGCTTGAAACTTCAACTCCCAGCAGCCCCTGCAGTGGCTCTGATTGGTCATCTGCTGGGAAAGCAGGGGCTGTTGGGTACCAAGAGGCTGGCACCACATTTAAAAAGGGGGCTAGTGTTACCAAAAAAGAAAGAAGTATTTTGCGTTTCGTGTCTAAAGTCCCTTACTGTCTACCTTCCGTTGTGACACCTGCGCCCTCTCATTTTTGTCCTGGATTGGGGTCTGGATTGTCTGCGGTCTGCCTGTTACGTGAGGACTGTATGTCAATTTACGGCCATCACGTGAAGAAAGGAGCGATCCTGAACCGTCCACCCGTCTTCACCATTTCAGGAACTACCGGTAGGACTATCTTTACATTCCCCTTCAACGTGCGGATCTCTAGACTATTTACCTTCATCTTTACATTACATCAGTTGCCGTTTTTTCATGGACTTTACTGTGTGTGGTTATTGTTGTGGTTTGTTTTCGTGTTGATTGTACATCGACGTAAGGTGAACTGCGGTGGGATTGTTGTTTTCATTTATTATTAATATATTGTTTATTTACTGTTTTGTTACTGGTGGCTTTTTGTCTCTGTGAGTATGTGAGGGTGTGCGTCCCTGAAATCTCTACTAAAAAACTAAATAAATCTTAGCGGCACTGGACCGTTACACACATTTTTTTCTTGATCTACCTCTCTGCTTTAAAGTTTAAAATTATAAATCAAGCAATTCAGACGTGATTAAAGTGCACATTTCATTTAAGGGGATTTACACACATTTTGGTCACAAAACACTTTTTCTACACGGCTCCTCCACAATTCAGGGCACCATAATGTTTGGGGCCATTGATGTCAGAGGTGTTTGAGATTCCTCAGGTGTGTTTCATTGCTTGGTAAGATAGCTCGGCTGGCTTTTAACCCTTTGGAATCTGTACTTGCCATTCTTTCAGCTTAAGGGTGACTCATGTATCTGAGGACATCTAGTGGAGATTAAGGGGAAGCGCACTTAAAACTGACACCAGGAAGCACTTCTTTACGCAAAGAGTTGTGGGACTCTGGAACAAACTACAGAGACAAAGAGTTCAAGCTGAAACCTTGACAACCTTTAAGAAAAATCTGCATGAGATATTGAGACAGCGTAGCTCTTAGCTAAACAAGTGGGCTTGATGGACTGAAGGGTCTCCTCTCATTTGTCGGATTTCTTACGTTGTTCAACATGAGGACCAGAGCAGTGCCAATGAAAGCCAAAGAATCCATTATGAGGCTAAAACACAAGAATAAAAGCATTCGGGACATCAATCAACTATCTGGGATATCATAAGAAGAAAGAATGCACTGGTGAGCTTGGTAACCGTAAAGGGGCTGAAAGGCCAAGGAAGACCTCCACTCCTCACTATGGTAAAGAAAAAGCCCCAATGCCTGTCCGACAGACCGGAAACAGTTTTCAGGTGGCCGATGTGTGTGTCAGAGACGACTATCAGCTGGAGACTTGACCAAAAACACAGAGACCACATTGCAAGATGCAGACCACCAGTGAGCAACAAAAACAGGATGGCCCGGTTATAGTTTGTGAAAAGGGACTTCAAAGAGTCTGCAGAATTCTGGAAAAAGGTCTTGTGGACAGATGAGACAAAAATGAACCTGGTCAGTGTGATGGCAAGAGCAAAGTGTGGAGATGAGAAGGAACTGCACTAGATCCAAAGCAGACCACCTCATCTGTTAGACATGGTGCTGGGGGTGTTATGGCTTGGGCATGGATGGCTGTCACAGGTCCTGGAACATTTCTCTTCATTGATGATGGAACTGCTGACAGCAGTGGCACAATGAGTTCTGAGGTGTGTAGAAACATCTGATCTGCTCAAGTTCAGTAAGTGTCTTCAAACTCACTAGATATTGTTTCATCCTACAACAAGATAATGAGCCAAACATACTGCTGAGGCAACACAGGAGTTTATCAAAGGTAAAAAAAAATGGAAAATTCTTGAATGTCCAAGCCAGTCACCTGATTTAAATCCAATTAAGCAGGTCTTCCATATGCGGAAGAGAAAACGTAAAGGGGACAAGCCCCCAAAACAAGCAGGAGCTGAAGATGACAGCATTAGGAGCTTGGCAGAGCATCACCAGAGAAGACCCTCAGCACCTGGTGATGTCAAAGAATCAAAAGACATTTCAAGCAGTCATTGCATGCTGGGATATACAACAAAGTCCTAAATATGACGGCTTTAATAGCATTACTGTGTCCCAGACATTATGGTGCATTGAGATGGGGGGCTGCGTAGAAAAAGTGTTGTGGGACAGAAATGTACGCAAATCCCCTTAAATGAAATTGTACAATGTGCCCTTGAATCAAACTGTCTGAGGTGTTTGATTTGTAATTTTAAATTGCGAAGCAGAGGGGTAGATCAAGGAAAAATGTGTCTTTGTCCCAAAACATTATGGAGGGCACTGTATTTACCCACTTCCAGTAAGAAACCAAAGATTTATAGTCGCACATAATACGTATTCCCCTAATTTTTCAATACGTTAGTCAATTCTTTGTTTTTATGAATTTGGGTCAACAGTTAGCAGTTAGAAAACTCAATAAAGTGTGATTCCTGACTAAAGGGGTTCTTGCTTTCCTGCTACAATTAATACAAATGTCACACTTGTAGTAGTTGATGTAGTTACCTCAACCTCTGCTTGGGAACCAAAAAAAAAATTATTTAACACAAGATGTTTAAGAAACTACCCAGAATCAAAATGTCCGAATATATCAGACTGCTTGCAATTCTCAGCAACTGGGGATTTTGTACCGAATTCCCTGAAGGGGTGAATGGCATCCAAAGCAAAGCAACAAATATGGAAAATGCCAAAAGGGGAATTAAACGTATGCAAGGAGGGAACGGCTAATACGCCAAAGAGAATAACCTTGGCTTACTGTTCAACGAATCATTAATATCGGTGAAGGGAAGTATGGGAAAGGTTAACTAAAAAATTGGACTTTTGTTGATTATGGGGTGGCCAGCCAAGAGCTCAATGGTTAATTCTTCTGTCTCACAAATGCTAAAGGCTGGGTTACAGTTCTGGCTTGGTCGCTACCCGTGCTGAATTTGCACATTCTCCTTGTCGTGGCTTGGATTTCCTACAACTTCCCAGAAACGTGCACAGTGCCTATAAAAAGTATTCACCCCCACTTAGAAATTTTCACATTTTATTGCTGTACAAAACAGAATCATGCTGAATTTAAAATTCTCACACTGTTTAACAGAAAACAATGTACTGTTGTGTAACAATAAAATGTGAAAACTTCCATTGGGGGTGAATACTTTTCATAGGCACTGTAGCTTAGCTGAACTGGCGACTTTAAGTTGCCCCCATATGAGTGAATGAGCCTTATGATGATTGTACTTTTTGATGGACTGACACTCCATCCAGAGTTGATTCCTGTGCTGTACTCAATGCTGCCATATTTGATGGCCTGAATGGCCAGGGATGATTATGTCCTGCTGAAACAGGACTGGAATGAACCAGGGGAGTCTCTGTGTCATGGTATGCCGTAGGTCCAGGAGGTACTAGCGTAAATATACAGAGGCTCAGGTTCTCTGCTGTCCCATCTATGCAGACAGCCATGCTGTATCTCTGACTTTTCAAACAAGGGCTATGCTGGAGCACATCAGGCCATAGGCCGATCGACAAGCAAAAGAAACTGTTATTAATAAGGTTGTACTCTTTTGCCAACACTCATGTTACTCTGCTTATATTTTGAACACAGCTGGAAATATTAAATTAATTTATGTACGGATATACCGTATATACTCGTATTTAAGTTCTCTCGCAGATAATTCAGGACTTGATTTTATCATATAATTTCTGGAAATTTATAATGTCGGTTGTATAAGTCGAATGCAGAACACTCACGCTATTAGTCCAAGAGATTATGATATGCAAACGCCCACCTGAGAGAGTAACCACGGGGCACACGGCCTTTTTCCCCCCCTATGTGGGTGCGTCAATGTGCTGTATCAGTGTGTGCTCCTAACCTCTCCTTCTCTCTCTCTATTGTGCCTACTTGACCACACAGTAATACCGAAACTATTTTGAAACGACATTTCCACCGATTCGTGTTTTTTGTATCTCACACCCTCATATACCTTTATCGTAAGACCATCCCTTATCTACGATAGAGCGTTCGATCAGAAGAAGATATGAAGCTGGTCTGAGTGGCAAAGAAATTGGTAACTGCACTGCTGCAATAAAATTCGATGTGTCTGAGAAACTGGTGTGAGATTGGAGGAAGCAAGAAGAAAAAAAAAAAAAAAAAAAATTAAGTGTCATATTTTTGAATGGACGTATAAGTCAGAGTCTGATTTTATGATCGATTTTTCGGATTTAACGACCCGACTTATACGCGAGTACATACGGTAAGTATAAATCTTCTCTCGGGTCCCTTTTTGTACTCTGTCTTCTTGTGGTTATTGAAATGATAGGGATTACAAACATTAGCGGTTGAGATTTGGGGTATTCTGTTCAGGTGTACGTAGTAATGAGTCTGAACAGGAGAATACGGTCACCCTAGGACCCTACCACATCACAACACCTGATTACGGGAATCTTGTATGAAAGCAAAAAAAAAAAGGTAGAGGAGAAATCCATACCTGCGGCATTGCTGATGTCAAGATGCACAATATCCTTCTGTTCGACAAACAGCATGCGGAAGTACATGCTGCAGGCCGCCAACAAGGCCTTGTGAGCTTTGAAGTCCACCCCGTCCACCACAAAGGTGCAGTCACAGAGTAGGCCCATCTGTCGCTGTTGGTTGAACTGTTCTAGCACCTTCCCGCTGTGCCATGGAAAATCCATTACTTGAAGGAGGTGGTCACTGGTGAAAATGGGGAATGTCCAATGGGAGCCTGAAATTTCACAAGAGACATTTTTAACAAAAAGGCATCTGAATGCCTGGGTAATTTAAAGTGACACGGTTCTGCTTACATTTGGAGCTGGGCTGTGAGACGGCTTTAACTGGGGTCAGCAGCAATCAAACAACAGCACCGTCTCTGAATGAATCAACTGCAAGTCATGCAGCCCATAGTTTAGTGCCTATTTTTAAAAAACACAGAACTTCAAATCCCTGTGCGAGTATTAATTAGCAAATCACTTAACCAACGTGTGGCTTCTCTTTAACTGTGTAACTCAGTAACACTGTGCCATGGGTTCAAACTCTGGCCTGGTCAGGACCTTTGTGGATTACATTAATTGTAGCTGTTAACATGTGTGTGTGTGTGTGTGCGGCTATTAGTGACTGTGATCTGATGGATTGATTTCTAATTTGGGATTAATCACTTTTATCCAAAGCAACTTAAAAATAAGGTTGGCATAATTAGAACAATCTAAACGAGAACAGGCCATTCAACACAACAAGCCTTGCAGATTTTTGAGAGGACTGTATGAATTGTCACTTAACTTAGTCGCTTCACTCATAATGCCAGATAAGGAATAACGTAGTAAAACGATAGTTAATCAACACCGTTTAGTTACCTTGCTTTTAAATAATTTTTTTCTAATGTTTTTCACACATACTCCATCATTAACACATTATTCTAAACAAGCTGTGCCATTGAAAATCTAAGTAATCAACACAGACCTCAGTGTTAATGTTTGAAGTGCACCATGCTGTGCATATGTCTCTGTTAATATGCCATCTGGTAGTGTTAATGGTCGTGATGTGCCATCTGTTGGAATTACAGATGCAATGCATTTTATTACTACAAAAGTTTAAGATGTGCCATCAGAAGGCTAGAACAACCTAGATTCTGCCCAACAAAGCTTGCCAGTCCAATATATTTAACTTTTCCAAGGTAGCATCAAGTTGAGTTCTGAAGATCTCTAATGTCCTACTGTGTACCACAGTACTTGGTCACTTATTCCATGTGTCTGTGGTTCTCCATGTGGAGAAAAACCTCCTGATGTTTGTGTCTAATTTACTCTTAACAAGTTTCCAACTGTGTCCCCGTGTTCTTGATGGACTCATTTTAAAGTCACCGTCTCGATCCACTGGACTAATTCCCTTCATAATTTTAAACTCTCCAATCAGGTCTCCTCTTGAATTCCTTCTAAGACTGGCTAAACTGAAAAGGCTCAGCTCTTTTAATCGTTCCTTTTAATTTATCTGCTATAGCGCTTAAATGGGCCTAGTCGCTCTTTTCTTGGACGTTTTCTAGTGCTGTTATGTCCTTTTTGTAGTCTGGAGACCCAAACTGCACACAGAACTCCAGATGAGGCCTCACCAGTGTGTTATAAAGACTAAGCAGAACCTCCTTGGACTTGTACTCCACACATCAAGGCGATATATAACATGGCACTCTGTTAGCCTTCTTAATGATTTCTGAACACTGAGTCAAAATCAGTTAGGGCAGGGGTATCCAGCTCCAGTCCTGGTGGGCCGCAGTGGCTGCAGGTTTTCATTCTAACCCTTTTCCTAATCAGCGAGCAATTTTCACTGCTAATTAAATCATTTTCCATTCATTTCAATAGCCTTGTTTTTAAGGATTCAGTCCTCTGAATTGATTCATTTCTTCATTAAATGGCAGCCAAATAGAAATGAGACGTGATTCAAGCCAACAGATGACCAACTAAATTGGAATGTGAAACTCCAACCAGTTTCTTAACAAGAAGCAGATTCTTGCTGTTAATTAAAGCCGTTATTGAATATCATGACTTGTTACTGCTCTCACTCTGCCACAGCAGACTGTGGATTTTCTGTTTTTTCTAAGACCACCGTCAAGATGTTTTGGTGACCTGAGCAGACCAACACAACCGAGACCTTCACCTTTGTTTATTTTCAGGTTAGCTGGTCGTGTGGCAACTTGTTTTGTGTCTCATAAAGGAAAATGAAAAAACTAAGGGGTTTAAATCACATCAATTAAAATGAAGGCAAAACAAGGTAATCAGCAGCAAAAACTGCTCACTAATTAATTGGTTAGAATGAAAAACTGCAGCCCACCAGGATCGGAGTTGAACACCCTCCGAGGTAGGGGCATCATATCCTAGTGCTGCACCCGTTATAAAGGGACATTTATTTCTCTCATTTTAACTAAACCTTACACTAGGCATTTACACTGGCAGTAATATACCTCAAAAATCTATTGTGTGTTTTGAATGATAATCACTATTTTATTATCAGCGAACGATGTTTCTACAGGGTGGTCCACATCTAATTATGCAGATCTAGATCGTCTGGATGACTTTGATTTATGCATGGATGATTCCAGTTTGGCACAAAGACGATTGTTTGTGTCGTTAGTTCGCACACTTCTTGATGATCTGGGATTTTTCGGTTGAATTTCTATATAATAAACTTAATAAGTGATAGCGTAATGAAAATTGCATAATTAGATCTGGAACACCCTATAGTTGGAGACAGGTAACAGAATACATTTTGAAAATATTTGATAACTGATAGCTCTTGCCTTAGGTGTACCCTCAGTGTTCATGGTACACTTTTCTTCAGTATCCTCGGGAGTCTCAATAGGTGCTGGCTAGCGCTTCCTCTCTCAGTTGCATTCCCATAGAGCTGGTGTCGCATATTCCGTCATTTCAAGCCTCGTTGCTCGCCTCCTGTCCACTTTTTGACTACCACCAATGGTAGACAGGCTTCATTACTAACCACAAAAACATCACTTTTATGCTTCCAAATACTGTACATCCCATACCTGAAGGCAACTCTCCGTGTTCCTCCTTTGCCTTTCCTCAATATGCCTGTTTGTGTGTCCACTTCTCTTGTTTGGTACTTCCTGTCTCAAATGTGTTCGACTAAGAAACCACAATGGAAAATGTCCAATCAGACAGAAGCCATACTGACCAATCAGATTGTTCCGAAGTACCGGACATGCATACACACAGACATTTTAGTATAAAGACTAATCAAAGACAGATAATAGAATAAATGTAAAAATATGTGATTTCTCTTGGGATGAATCTGAGTGAGCACTGCTAGGCGTCTTTTTGTAATTTATAACAGACTGAAGGCTTCCTCATACAAAAACAACAATTATTTCTATAGTACATTTTCATTAAAATGCTCAAAGTGCTTTACAGGATGAAGAAAAAAGACAAAATATAACAAATAAAATTAGGCAATACTAATTAACAGAGAATAAAAGTAGGGTCTGATGGCCAGGGAGGACAGAAAAAGCAAAAAAAAAAAAAACTCCAGACGGTTGGAGAAAAAAAAAAAAAGAAATCTGCAGGGGTTTCGAGGCCATGAGACCACCCAGCACCCTCTAGGAATTCTACCTAACATCAATGATCCCAGTCAGTCCTCAGGGTTTTCAGGCTTCACATGGAAGAACTTGATGATGATGATGATACAGAGGAGTCATTATTTGCTGAACACTGAAGCTCCAGTTTATTTTTGTGTTTCCATTTAGCATATCTGATTGCATTGTCTAGCCAATTCATGGCCTGTTTGTAGGCGTCTTTATCACCAGCTTTAAGTTTGCTGATGACACCACCATTATTCAATAAATCAAGAGAGTGGAGATGGTCATTGACTTTAGCAATAGTTTAGTTAGTTACAACCTTTCCTACTAGAAATGAATGATTTTTCAGTGAGTATAATGGAATCCTTCCACATTTTTGGCCACAACTGCCACAAACACTCTCAGTTGGGACATTAACATTATCACTTTCATTACTAGGAAGGCTCAGTAGCAGTTGTACTTTTTATACCATCCATCCACCCATAATCCAACCCACTATATCCTAACTACAGGGTCACAGGGGTCTGCTGGAGCCAATCCCAGGGTGCAAGGCAGGAAACAAACCCCGGGCAGGGCGCCAGCCCACCACAGGGCACACACACACGCCAAGCACACACTAGGGACAATTTAGGATCACCAATGCACCTAACCTGCATGTCTTTGGATTGTGGGAGGAAATCGGAGGACCAGGAAGAAACCCACGCAGACACGGGGAGAACATGCAAACTCCAAGCAGGGAGGACCCGGGAAATGAACCTGGGTCTCCTAACTGTGAGGCAGCAGCTTTACCCACTGCGCCACCGTGACGCCCCATCCATTATCCAACCTGCTATATCCCAACACAGGGTCACAGGGGTCTGCTGGAGCCAATTCCAGCCAGCACAGGGCGCAAGGCAGGAAACAAACCCCGGGCAGGGCGCCAGCCCACCGCAGGGTACACATGCATACACACACCAAGCACACACTAGGGACAATTTAGGATCGTCAATGCACCTAACCTGCATGTCTTTGGACTGTGGGAGAAAACCTGAGCACCCGGAGGAAACCCACGGAGACATGAGGAGAACATGCAAACTCCCTTTTTATGCCAACTAAATAAATTTAATATTTCCCGGCTGATCCTAGTACAATTTTACAAAGCCATGATTTAAAGTGTAATCACATTCTGCGATGTTGTCTGGTTTGGTTCAGCAACAGGTTAGGAGCATGCGCTAATAGCACGTTGCTGCACCCACCACATGCTGAACCACCTGGACTGGGACCCGAGTGCAGCAGGTGACACCTCAGCACCACACTGGAACACAGTGGGAAGTTTTTTGTTTTTTTTTTACGGTGGCTAGAGTGCCAATCCCGCCACTAACTCCCAGGTTTACCCTGTAAGTTGGAGGACCTGCTCACAGGTCAGGATGCAGGTTAACATCATCCCCAGAACGAAGCAAATGCTGGTTAAGGGCCTTGCTCAAGGGCCCAATGGAGTAGAGTCGCTTGTGGCGTTTACGGGATTCGAATACCTCACTCTAAAGATACAATTACAGCATGTTGAGAAGTCTGCTGAGAAAATAATTGGCTGTGCCCTTCAATCTGTTGCAGAACTATGCACATCTCGTGTCACTAACCACGTCAAAAGGATCCCCAAGGACTCTTCTCACGCAGCTCACCACTTGTCCCTGTGGTAAACGCTTCAGGTCAATTGAAACTAACAGACACCTAAAACGTTTCTTTCCCGGAACTATAGCCCTCTCAAACCAGTAATTTAGCCCGTCTTTCATGTGTTTGTCACTTTCACTTGCACATCACCTCTATAACTGCACTATTCTGCAACTTTATAAAAGATTTTTTTAATTATGCTATTTATGTTATTCATACGTTATGTTATAAGCAGCTCCAAATCTCCCAAGTCAAATTCCTGTAAATGAAGTACTGGCTAATAAAAGTGATTCTGAGATCTCTTGCCCTTGTATGTACCTTTAACACCTTTCTTCATTATCCTCGTTTGTTTGAACCTGTGTGCCCCTTCTCGAGTGTTTTTCCATAAGCCTGCTTTTCAGACTCTTGTCATTTCGAGAAGCGTTGCTCACCTCCTGTCTCCTTTTATATTTTTCATCTCTGAAGGAGACGCTCAGCGTGCCTTGTGTCTCACACTCGCACTTCCTCTCACAATCCAGGTCACCAAAGTCAAACTGACCAATCAAATTGCTCTGATGGACCAGACACACACAAACTTTAGTGTTTTATTATATAGCAGATAGATGTGTTTTCCCTTTTAGTGATGCTCATGTAAGAAACATGCTTGAATGGAAACAAAATGTACTGCTTTTGTATTATATGGCCAATTGTATTTCTTTATGGATATGCCTGATGTTATTATGGTAATAAGCCTCTTCTTGGATCCCAGTATGGCACCGATTTTATTTGGGCCCTCAGATTAAAAGTTTAATCATCCCTGCTATAATTTATGAAAGAATCTGACTAAATTCACTCTGAAGCATATTTGGTAATAACATAAATTCAGAAGTGAGATTTTTTTCACTGCATTGTGTTTCAGCACGTAAGACTCCCATTTTACCAGACATGGATGTAATCGCATCCTTAGTTCAGTGTCACCCCGACTAAGTCATTGAATTTCTAGCTGCATACAAGTATCTGCATACATTTACTGTAAAAGCCAAATCAAAGTAAATTGATTGTCATCTCCGCTATACAGTATATACCAAGGATGGCCAACTCCGATCCTGGAGAGCTACATTGACCGCAGGTTTTTGTTCCAATCATTAGAAGCCAATCCTCAGCAATAGCAGATTCAAATTCGTGGCTTGTTAGTGTTTCAGCTCCACCATGTCAGTTCATTCTTAAATCGATTTTTTTTCCCGTTCTAATGATGCATGTATCATCCAAGGGAAGAATTTTCAGTTCTTCACTTTATTTTCACTTTCCTTCTGAGTACTTAATTAAACCAAGCAGTGAATGACGAATACACAAAGGGTAGAAATGGAGACAAGCTAGACAGAGAACTGCTGGTTCCTTTGTCATTTACATCTTATTGCTAATAAGGTGCAGTTAAAACAATGGATACTGCTGCTTGAGACAGAACAAAACAGTTCAAAATTTTAACAAACAAGCCAACTGAAACAAAGCACTTGAGCAATAAGTGCTTCCATCGTCAGCAAAGAATGATTTCTCATGAAGTGATTGGGTTGGGACAAAAACCTAAAGCCACTGAGGCCCTCCAGGACTGACGTTGCACAGCCCTGATTATAAAAGGGTCAGAGTCTTACACAGAAAATAAATTAAATCTAGTTAATTTGGAGCAATAACTAGTCACTAATTAAGAAAATAATCAGAATGAAAACCTGTAGCCACTGTGGCTCTCCATGATCGGAGTTGGCCATCCCTGATATTTAAGTATACTGAGAGACAAATGACAAAGCTCACAGTACACAATGTTGCCCCAGATACAAATAAGACAAGACAGAGTGCATAAATAGGCAAAACCAAGCAGAGAGGGTATGGATACATCCTACTTAGAAAAGACACTATATAAGGATTGACTTGTGCCAAAATTTCTCTTTATAGATGCCATATGAACTCGGTGGATGCCACCCTGAACTGCTCTACTGCACCGATTTGTGCCTTCGTCTGCTTGCTTATCGCCATTTCGATATTGTGCAAGCAGCACTTTGAAAAGCTCAGCAGGCCGGTAAGACGAGAATGGGTTCCAGCAACAACTGGAAAGACGAACCTCATAATTGACTACAATAAACACCTCTGACTGTCCATCTGTCAAGGGCCCCCCTCAAGCCTTTAAGCAAACGCAATGCGCAATCCAATTTGCTTTCGACTTGGACTCGAAGAGCACGCAGGTCAATCAGCGAGGCAGACGCTTGCCGGACCGAGCTCGCGTTTCCTTAGTCCCGCCTGCTTTTCCTCTCGACCCACTGTAAGTCTGGTCGATGCTGCCGGTTTGATTATGCCCCCTCTCTCTCTCTCTCTCCGCCGCTCGGTCACCATCTATCCGGGATTAACTGGTGTTGCCTGCCTGCCAGCCGCGCCGCAGTGAAGATGGCGCCCGCACTCTAGAGCGCTTCTCTCCGCCCCCCATCTTCCCACAACCACTACTACCTTCACCCGAAACAAGAGGACGCTCACCTGTCAGGGTGTAACCGTGGCCTTCCAACGTTGTCCGCTGTTCTCTCCGGTATTTTTGTCTTCGTTTGTTTTCAAATAAACGCACACTTGAGCTGCCTCGGTTGATCGAGTTATTCGGTGATCGATCTCTCCCCTCAGCCTCAATTCGCCGCCATCTTCCGCTCTCTGATCGATTGATAGTGGCCGTGCAGGCTGGCGGGCAGATGTGCAGCACATGCGCAAAGGATGGCGGGCGCGAGCGACCGCGTGACGCACGCGCGGCTCTAAACCCGATAACAGCGAGCTGGCAGAGTTCATTTATGTTAGTGAAGCAGAGAAAACACGTTCGAGTGTGTCAAGAGATAGAGGTAGTGGCTTTATATTGTAATAAGTAAAGGTTACAAGCTGGTTATTTTTTACGTAACGCTGGAAAATAAGCGAGTAGCATGTGATTCCGGGTGGGAGAAGTATTAAAAATGTAAATCTTCGCTAGTAAATGCTAAATGTATGTCAGACTTATGTGTGTAGAGCAGTGTTTGTAGCAAAGTATGCCTTAAAATAATCTTTCGTTCTTAAAACAGGTGAACACAGTTAAAGTTGTAAATAATAAGTTATGTACATTAATAATTTGGAGCATTGTGTAAATGTTGTATATAAAGCTTATAGTTTTTTTATCATATTATAAAACAACGGTAGTTCACTTTTGCATACAAATGTACCAACATATAGTTTTCCTCACATTTATGCCAGTGCTTCCATTCCAGTCATGTTACTGTTGTTATTTGGCTGACACCTTTTATCCAAGAAGACTTTTCAACTTTTGAGAGTTACAACCATGGGTGTCATATGGGATTGGGTGGTTTGGTTTGAGTATTGATTACCCTGAGCCCACATTTATGTCCACAGCCTGGAATTAAAAGTTTGTTTTTGAGGGGAAGGGACCCCACAGAGACTGCTTATGTACAGTTGTGCTTGAAAGTTGGTGAACCCTTTAGAATCTTCTATATTTCTACATAAATATGACCTAAAACAACATCAGATTTTCACTCAAGTCATAAAAGTACATAAAGAGAAATCACTTAAACAAATGAGACAAAAATATTATACTTGGTCATTTATTTATGGAGGAAAATGATTGAATATTACATATTTGTGAGTGGCAAAAGTATGTGAACCTCTAGGATTAGCAGTTAGTTCGAAGGTGAAATTCGAGTCCGGTGTTTTCAATCAATGGGATGACAATCAGGTGTGAGTGGGCACCCTGTGTTATTTAAAGAACAGGATCTATCAAAGTCTGCTCTTCACAACATGTTTGTGGAAGTGTATCATGGCACGAACAAAGGAGATTTCTGAGGACCTCAAAAAAAGAGTTGTTGATGCTCATCAGGCTGGAAAAGGTTACAAAAGCATCTCTAAAGAGTTTGGACTCCACCAATCCACAGTCAGACAGATTGTGTACAAATGGAGGAAATTCAAGACCATTCTTACCCTCCCCAGGAGTGGTCGACCATCAAAGATCAGTCCAAGAGCAAGGCGTGTAATAGTCGGCAAGGTCACAAAGGACCCCAGGGTAACTTCTAAGCTACTGAAGGCCTCTCTCACATTGGCTAATGTTCATGTTCATGAGTCCACCATCAGGAGAACACTGAACAACAATGGTGTGCATGGCAGGGTTGCAAGGAGAAAGCCACTGCTGTCCACAAAAAACATAGCTGCTCGTCTGCAGTTTGCTAAAGATAACGTGGACAAACCAGAAAGCTATTGGAAGAATGTTTTGTGGATGGATGAGACCAAAATAGAACTTTTTGGTTTAAATGAAATGCGTTATGTTTGGAGAAAGGAAAACGCTGCATCCCAGCATAAGAACCTTATCCCATCTGTGAATCATGTTGGTGGTAGTGTCATCGTTTGGGCCTGTTTTGCTACATCTGGGCCAGGATGGCTTGCCTTCTTTGATGGAACAATGAATTCTGAATTATATCAGAGAATTCTAAAGGAAAATGTCAGGACATCTGTCCATGAACTGAATCTGAAGAGAAGGTGGGTCATGCAGCAAGACAACCACCCTAAGCACACAAGTCGTTCTACCAAAGAATGGTTAAAGAAGAATAAAGTTAATGTTTTGGAATGGCCAAGTCAAAGTCCTGACCTTAATCCAATCGAAATGTTGTGGAAAGACCCGAAGTGAGCATTTAATGTGAGGAAACCCACCAACATCCCAGAGTTGAAGCTGCTCTGTACAGAGGAATGGGCTGAAATACCTCCAAGCTGGTGTGCAGGAATGATCAGAAGTTACCGGAATCTTTTACTTGCAGTTATTACTGTAAAGGGGGGGAGGGGTCACACCAGATACTGGAAGCAAAGGTTCACATACTTTTGCCACTCACAAATATGTAATATTCGGTCATTTTCCTTAATAAATAAATGACCAAGTATAATATTTTTGTCTCATTTGTTTAACTGGTTTCTCTTTATTTACTTTTAGGACTTGAGTGAAAATTTGATGATGTTTCAGGTCATATTTATACAGAAATATAGAAAATTCTAAAGGGTTCACAAACTTTCAAGCACAACTGTATAGGGCCCAGAGTTCTGTGCTACATCCCTGTATACAACGGGTAACATTTCTGTTGTTTTTCCAGTTGGGACACAGGCAGGTGAAGTGACAGGCTCAAGGTCACACAGTGTCAATCAGTTTTAATATGCCAATTCCAAAACACTTAACCTAATGTACTGTATGTAGCAAGGTTTAACAGAAGAAAGTGAAATTTACCTTTGTTTTTCAGTCATTACTTAAGGTCTTTGTAATTCTAGATTTTGAATTATGTTACATTTTAAATACATTATTTTGCACATCTAGTGGATTTTTTTTTCTTTGCACGCCCCATCAGATATGGCCTCGTACCACAGGTTAAAGATGATGGTACAGTAAAGCTGATTGTCTGAGTCAGTTTAGTGCACCATTCTCTTGTGTTGCCCCAGTGCTTTTCATGCCCACAACCTTAAGCCTTTCAGCCCTGACAGCCTATTACTAGTGCATAGATGCAGCCATTTTTGTAAAGCACAGTTACGTTTGCAGCCATTGAATCCAGGCGTTCTATGATTAGCGCAGACTGGAGTGAGGTGGTAGTTGCTTTGGGTGCTGCCTGGTGGCATACAGTCCGAAAACACGAAAGTGAAACTAGACACTTCTGTGCACTACTTAGGAAGTAGCTCCACTTTCAGTTTTATTTCTTCAAGAAGATGGAAGTATTTGGCAGCTATTGTATAATAATAGTGATTTTTTTTTTTCATTTTTGAGCTTCCTAGACACCCCAGAGTGGAGTGGTGGCTCTGAGGCTAGGGATCTGCACTGGCAATCGGAAGGTTGGCGGTCTGAATCCTGTAAATGCCAAAAGGGACTCTGCTCCGTTGGGCCCTTAACCTGCAATCGCTCCATCCTGGGTATGATGTTAATCTGCATCAAGCCCTGCATGTGGGCCCTCCAACCTGCAGAGAAAAACTTGGGGGTTGGTGGCAGAATTGGCACTCCAGCCACCATAAAAACGTCACACTAGTTCCACTCCATCTGAACTAGTGTGGTGCTGAGGTGTCACCCGTTGCATGGATGCACTCGTGTCCTAATTTGGATCCTGAGTTTGTTGTGTGGTGGGTGCAGCAATGCGCCACATCAGTGTGTGCTCCTAACCTCTCTCTCTAGACACCCCAAAGGTAGCATAAAATAATCTCACAAAATAATTTTTCCCATAAGAACAAAAAAATCCAGGGCTGAAAGGGTTAAAACTGGGTTCAGTTTGGGCTGGATGATTTGGCAAAAATATATCTCGATATTTTTAGACATTTTGCTAATATCTCCTGTTAAATAGGCATTATCTCAGAAATGGTTTGTAAACAGTCTTTATTTAATATACCCTGGTGTTCAAAGCCTATATATATATATTTATTTATTTATTTAAAAAAAACACAAATGCAGGTGTGGTTAAAAGTAGGTTTACAATTGGGAGTATGCAAAACACAGTTTATTCTTGTATTATTATTTAATTATTGTATGATTTATTTGTATAATTTGTCTTCCTCTTGTTATTATTTCATAGCCTTACTTAAGATTTACCTTTTACTTAATGATAGCTGGTAATTTAACCAGCGACCAATGAAAATGGGTACTTAAAACAAAACTGGAAGAAAGAGAGAATGACAGAAATTGGCTGAAGAATTTGATACACCTCCTCCACTAAGTAGGCAATTTATAGAATACATGATAAATTTGATGAAACTGTGTCCATCTTAATGCTCCAAAGAGTAGTCAACCAGTATGTGCTACCACCTAGGAAAATGAAATGTTAGTGAGTCAGACAATTACGCAAGAACTCCAGAAAATCAAAATAAAGAGCTTCTGTTGAATTAGCCGTTTCCCAAAGATCTTTGAGTCGTCTAATACTTTTTCAAACCTAAACATTGTATCGGCCAAGATTGCTTCATGGCTTGTTAGAGGAGGATTCGGATTGCCGTTTACAAATCTGTGAAGTGGTTCCGAGTGAAGAAAGTTGAGGCAGTGGCATTATTGACATAATTACATGGTCTGACGAAGCTCAATTTAAGCCTTCAGGTGCTGTACAGGGTGGTCCAGATCTAATTATGCAGATCCAGATCATCTGGATGACTTTGATTTATGCAAGGACGATTCCAGTTCCGCGTGAAGACGATTCTTCATGTCGTCAGTTCACACACTTCTCGATGGTCTGGGATTTTTCTATGTAATAATAAACTTAATGAGTTACAGCGTAATGAAAATTGCATAATTAGATCTGGACCACCCTATAATTCTGCACAATTGTGTGTACTATTCAACAGAAAATCTGCATGTAACAATTCAGCTGGGGTGGGTCTTTTGTGTATAGGAGTACTTGGACCCATTTTTTTTTTTCCATACAACTGTTATACATGACCTGTATCTTAACATGCTGAGACACAGTTTTACCACAGTATCAGCTTGATAATGACGACGTCTTTCAGCAGGACGGAGCTCCTCCAGAACAGGCCGTAGCAGTGCGTGAGTTTCTTGATGAACACTTACCTAACAGGTGGATAAGTCGATGAGGGCCAGTGGAATGGCCAGCACAATCAGCAGACCTCATCCCAATGGACTTCTTTTGGGGTGTTGTCAAAGAGAAAGTCTTTTCACAAAAACCACGTACTGTGGATGATACAATTCGCTACACAACAGAAGCACGTCAAGAAATCGGTGACAATAAAGAACTCTGTGCCAAAGTGTGCTTGAGTGTAGCAAGTAGAATACAAGAATGTGTAAATAATGAAAGCCGGCAATTTGAATACTTAAAAGATTGTATCAGTGCACTGTGCCATTCTTTTGAGTTAGTTATTGTAATAATCATAACCTGCAGGTCTTTTTCCATACAGACAACTGTAGACCTACTTTTGCCCACCCCTTTAATAGGCTAATGGCTCCAGAGCAAAACATGCCATATTTATATTTTTGCAACACCTAGGGTCAGACGCCATCTACATGACCAGTCAAATGTTTGGACATGCCTAGAAATTTGTTTTTGACATAAATTGATACCTTTTTTAAATAAGATACAATTTAATTGATTACAAATAAAACCAAGAAATGGTGCTTCTTGTTGCTATTACTACTTAAAATGACTGATGTTCAATTTATTTATTCACACAGGACTATGTAGCTCATTTTCAACACTCCTTCGATCAGTCCCAATGATCAACTCCATTAGCTTATCTTTAATTAGTCATGAATAAATGGTAATTGGTTATTAGAGAAACTTGTGTAAATTTCATTAGCCTCACTGAAACCTGTTATTCTGATCACTTGAGTTGCAAGGTCCTGGCATTCCAAAAGTTCAGTTTTTGGGTTTAACAAAGACCAAATGAAATGGCTTTTTCAAGGAACATGTCAGTCTATCGATTATTGAATGAAGTTTATTCCCTGTAACAGATGGCCAAGAAACTGAAGATTTCATACAAATGTGTGTCTATTATCATTATCTTGAGAAAAAAGGGAAAACAATCTTAAACAGGATTTAAAAAAAAAAAAAAAAATTAAGAAGATAAGAACATCAGAGACTATAGTTTGAGAAAGGGCCACCTTACAGATTCTCAGTTGGCTTATTCATTAAAAATGTGCCAATTACCAGTGTCCTCTGCAACAGAAAAGATGATTCTGCAGTGCTGACCTTCGATGCAAAACTTCAAAGAAAAACATTTATTTGAACTGGCATACAAAACCAAACTGGTGGCATACAAAACCAAAGGGTTAAAATGGGCAAAACGTAGTCATTGGATGGATAAAGACTGGGAAAGTGTATTATGGTGTTGGTATTTTTGAACTAGGCATATCCAATTTTAAGAATCCTGAGAGCAACTATCAGTCATAGACAAAATGGCAATGCACATCAGGGCATATTTGAAAAGGTCATGTGTTTGATGAACTGTTAAACATAGACAGTTTCACATGGAAGATGCTCTAGTCTCAATCAGATAATAAGTAAGGAATGTATCCTGAATAACGTATGTGCACTTTTATCAGTCTACCAAGGCTCTCAATTGGCTGCATGTGAAAAACAGAGTAACTGAAGAATCGGTCCTTTCATTTTTTTTTTTTTTTAATAAAAAGCTTTTTTTTTATATAATACACAAAATGGATGCAGAAGTCACTCAGTCATAAGGATGACCACAATAAAAAAAAAAAAAAATTTAAAAAACAAAATAAAATCAAGTAACAGCTGGAGAAAAACAGGCTCCATAATGTAACAAACACTTTCTGCCCCCCTGACACAAACTGTTGTATCTTTTTTTCACCAACAGGAAAGTTTTTGTTGGGATAAAATGATTATGGCACTGTGAAATCTGCTGCCGTGTACAATCAAATACTGATCAGAGTCCTAAAAAAAAACAAAAATCATCGAACTGTGTTCAGACATTTGTGATTTTTTTTTCCTTTGGAAGGGAAGCACACTGCCAATGAAATGCTGCCTGTCTTTAAGAGGTAGATAAGAAACCTTCACATTGTATATTCTCACACACATATACTAAGGCTTGAAGACGACAGCAGCAACTACAATCTATTTTGTATTGATCTTAAAACAAATCACCTGCAGTCGAGGAAAGACACAGCTGTAGTGGCAGATATCTCACAGTTAGAGGAACACTGTCCACTTGACAACATTCCACAGGGCGTCATGTGGCAGACTATACTTAGATCACAGTCATTAAAAAAATTCACCCAAGTGTGGTGGTGGTGGTTGGTTTGGGTCCTGCTCACAGGAGTAAATCGGTGTAGGCATATTGTCCATCCAAACACATTTAGATTGGGACAAAGTTGCAAGCTGATTAGTCCACACTCTACTAAAACTGAACGTGCCAGGTTGTTTCTTTCCTCACAATCAGTCAGGCTGGAGCAAGCGGTTTCGGGTCTCCAAGATGAAATCTTTCATTTTCGAGATCCTTTTAACACTAGTCAGGCTGATCTGCAGACGCTCTGAAATATTCATATTGGTGACTCCATTTTCAATCATTTCCAACGCTTGCAGCTTTATTTCCATTGATAATTTTGACCTACGTTTTGGAGCTGGAGGACTGTAGGCATCACTGCAAATAAAACAAAAAAGAGATGTTTAGAAAACAAGTCCATACAAATTACAAGTCCAGCATTGAAATACAACTGATTTGTTCTCTAAAATGCCCAGCATTTAAAATTCTTTCCATCAGAATTAACATTGCAGCAGATGGAGAGCACTGCTTCTACAATATCTTTGACTGAAACATTTTATGGAGAGCCAACAGCGGCATGTAGTACCTCAAGCAAAATTCCTACCAAAAATATAAAAATATATATAAAATAAAGAGTTTTTAGACATCATTGCACCTAAATACCCAAAACACAATGGCTATTAATAATAAAGGAGGTACATATGGCATTGAGTACAACATTCAAGATTATAAAAAGCAAGCATTTAAATAGATGAAAAGGTTTTCTTTCACACTGATACCTACTAAAAACAACTGCACAAAAAAAAATGGAATTACATATCCAAGGGGTTTTGCGATGCACAGCCCTGGAGTCAGTTTTGTTTTGTTTCGTACCCCAAAATGTCAGCCATCACAAGTTTAGAGTTTATAACCCGTAGCATTGTAAAGTTACACTGTTTATTGGAAAGTGTCCCTTTTGGAAATATGGTGTGCCCATTTAGCACAAATAACCTCCTGCATTTAAATAGTATAATCTGAAAAAGTATAGAATGCATAACCCTGGGGATAATTTTGTTTTATGCCAAAACATTTCAGCATTCACTGTAAAAAATGGTTTACTTGGTATAACCATGGCAAGGTGATACTTTTCGGCACAAAGTTTTCAGAAACAATTGTATATACAAGAAAAACAAAAGCAATACACTGCTTTAATGGCAAAAATATAAAAAACACACTAAAAAAACAGCAATTTGGAATAATGTACATATAATCATGTACTCTGTCAAACCTTTTTTTCTTAATATTTAAGGAATCACAAGACACAGAGGAGCACATTTTGCGCAGTATACTGGAGTCTTCAGGCTGCAATAAACACGTCTTTCCTGCCTTCTGCTGCAGTTGCCTTATAAAATGATGGGGTCAGTCAAGCTCAAACAATTCTTTCATCAGTTGCTCATTGAAAGTTGTAGCTACTGTTTGGCCTTTGCTTGCTCTTTGTGCAGTACAAAACTTTTATATATATATATATATATATATATATATATATATATATATATATGTCCAGAAAGTGGAAGGGGGTAAAAAAAAGTCTCAAGCCAAGCTTTACTTTAGCACAGTATGTTGTAATATGCAAATCAGTGCATCTGAAAGACCATCTAGTCTTTGACAGCTGCTGCAAATTGCGATCTGATCATCTTTTATTCTTTGGGAAGCGGGGTCACCAGCATAAGATTTGTGGATTTTAGAACACGTAATAACTTCACAAGTGTCCATCTATTTTATAAGCTGTAGCAGCTTATCCCTGATTAATATGGTGTCTCCATTTCAGTTTTTGGGGGAAGATAATTTTGTTTCGATAGTGAGTTGCACACGAATCTGTTTTGAACTTAAGCTCGACACTGAACAGTAATGGACTTTAGCAGAAGTTGCAGTTCTACATTCTGTAACCAGTTCCCAGTATGAAAAAGTCCAATAGTGACAGACCTCAGTATGTGGGTCTCCGGAAATGCAGGTCTGACATTGTGGTCAGCAGCACAGGAGCACCGCAGGGGACTGTACTTTCTCCGGTCCCGTTCAGCCTATATACATCAGACTTCCAATACAACTCAGAGTTCTGCCACGTGCAAAAGTTTGCAGACGACACGGCTATCGTGGGCTACATCAGAAGTAGGCAGGAGTAGTAGTATAGGAACCTAATCAAGGACTTTGTTAAATGGTATGACTCAAACCACCTACAACTGTACACCAGCAAGACCAAGGAACCGGTGGTGGATTTTAGGAGGCCCAGGCCCCTCATGGACCCCGTGATCATCAGAGGTGACTGTGTGCAGATCTATAAACACCTGAGAGTGCAGCTGGATGATAAATTGGACTGGACTGCCAATACTGATGCTCTGTGTAAGAGAGGACAGAGCCGACTATACTTCCTTAGAAGGCTGGCGTCCTTCAACATCTGCAATAAGATGCTGCAGATGTTGTATCAGACAGTTGCGGCGAGTGCCCTCTTTTATGCAGTGGTGTGCTGGGGAGGCAGCATAAAGAAGGACGACCCCTCACACCTGGACAAACTGGTGAGGAAGGCAGGCTCTATTGTAGGCACGGAGCTGGACAGTTTAACATCCATGGCATAGCGATGGGTGCTGAGCAGGCTCCTGGCAATCATGGAGAATCCACTGAACAGGATCATCTCCAGACAGAGGAGCAGTTTCAGCGACAGTCTGCTGTCACCATCCTGCTCCACTGACAGACTGAGGAGACCCCACACTATGCGACTCTTCAATTCCACCCTGGGGGGGGTAAGCATTAACATTATACAAAGTTATTGCCTGTTATACCTGCATTGTTATTACTCTTTAATTTAATATTGTTTTTGATCAGTATGCTGCTGCTGAAGTGTGTGAATGTCCCCTTGGGATTAATAAAGTATCTATCTATCTATTACTGAATCACAACTCCATCCTCTGCCTGGTGGACGGGCCCGATTACCTTTATAAAACAAAAAAAGGTTCCAATAGCCACAAAAAGCATCTACAATTACAAATCCCCATTTTATGGGTTCATCCTTCATGGACTGCTTTATACCAATGAAGGCCTTTAAGGTAACCTTTCTTTTCATTGACTGAAATCTCTCTTCCTGTTTAGAAGTAGGTTTTGTGTTATGTCTAATGGTGCTGCCAGCAGCAGAACTAAATAACAGCTGGAAAAGCTACAGTGCAGATTGTGACTGGAGGGGTGAAGTTACCTCCATCTCAGGTTGACATTCCCTCATCCAATAACTTGCTATAAGAAAAAAAGTACAGCATCACATTAGGCCAGTAATTTAGACAAGAACAGAATGTTAGTCAACACTGAGGGCATATAAACATTTTGCTGAAGCAGGTGGTCTAGTTTCTTTAAAGAAGCTCAGTGTATTATGGCTTTTATTGTTGTTTATTCTTTGCACTTCACATCTTGAAGAAATTAAACACATCAAACATGCAGTGGCCATCTTGGCAGTCCTGGGTACAAGGCAGGAAAGAGCCTGGCCCTAGTCAACCACTCACAAAGCGTTCAGTCAACACAACCAGCATGTCTTTAGGATGTACCCAGAAAACTAAAATTAGCAGGCAGCACCTGGACGCCATAATCAAACCCATGAGTGGCACATCGCACTGCTTTAAAGTTATACTGCTTTACACAAACTGTCCTTTTTAAAAGTATACAACCCGTGTACATCCAATAATAATAACAAAACATTTACAAGTATAACACCGAGTCCCTTCAGCAAAAGTTGAGTCAAATGCGGGCAACACTTTCAAGATCCCCATATTCAGTATAATTGCTGTTTCGCAACTTTTCACTTCCTTCCTTAACCAGAAGTTTTCTTTTTGTTTAAGACAGTTTTTCCCTAAAATAACCACACTAAAGTCGTCTTCCTCTTTGAATGAATGCCATCAGTCCTCTCGATGCTGTGCTCTCACAAACACTTGGCACATAATGTGTGCTGCTGTGCTTTCACACATGTAAGTTATACACATGGCGAAGACACCCGGACAACCACACATCATCGGAAAGGTCTCAACGTACACACAAAGCCAAAACTATTGGTACCCTAACACTACTTTAAAGAACTTTTCAGTGAAATAAACTGAAAGTAACAAAAGTAATGGGAACCTACCACTCTTTATATTATATTTCAGTTAGCAGACACTTTGTTTTTGATTTAAAACTTAACATATTATTTAAAAAAAAAATAAATAAAACAAATGAAAATGATATGGATATAATTATTGGGACCCCAACCTAATATTTTGATTGAAGTTATTGCCTACGTTTTTTTTTTTACATATCCAAGTTTTATGTTGTTAGTGGAAAGTAATAAATTGCAGCATTTCACATCATGCGTCCCCTTTTCATCTAAAACATTTCCAGAAACCTCTCAAAATAGGTGTCAAGGTTTATAAACTATTATACTTGAAATCCTGAATCATACAAAAACTTCAAACGCACCTGTCCCCCTAATACACTCCCTAACACTACCCATGGATATACCCCCCCACCACCAAACTTGGGTAAAACAATTCATATTGTTTGCTCCTCATACTTCAACTCTTGACTGGAGAAATGTGTCCTTACAGGATGCCCTCATTCTTTTTTGTGCCAGTCCCTGAAACAGTTTTCGTTGGCCACATTACACTTTGCACAAAGAAAATCGGCGTCTTTCCTTGACAATTCACACACTTTCTTCTGGCTTGTGTCACATTTGGTCCATAGTATGCTACCATGCAAGTCAGACGTGGGTTTGCAAGGCTTTTGCGGCTTTCTTGCATCACATAGTTCCTCCATCAGCTGTTCACGAAAATCCTTTTGTGCAAGTGGGTTTTTTTTGCTGTGATTTCAACAGTTCCTTGTGTAAAACGAAAGCATTGTCAATAGCAATGTCTACAAAATGGTGAAAAGGTTTCTTGTACCAATTTTGCATTTTTCAAAGGAAGTTGTAGGAGCTTCTTGGTGCTTCCGAGTGCTCTATTGCACCCATGTGTTTATTAAAGTCCAACACTGCATCTGGAGTGGGTATGTCCTTTCTATACCACACACCTTGGCTGACCTTCACTCTTCTCTTCACTGTATACCCTGAAAAGGCTTTGTGAATGGAGGAACACATGGCTACCTCATGAGTGTCCATCCACTTCACAAACAGCAGCCGGTCTTTCCTCATCCACCGGATGGTTCCTCTTTCTGCACTCTTTGAAAGGTCATTCACTTTTGTTTGTGGAAAACCCTTTGTTTCGGACCTGATTGTGCCACATGCGCCAGTGTGTTTCTGCAACAAAGCCTTGAATAAAGCTAGACTTGTATAAAGATGATTAACATACAAGTAGTAACCCATTCTAAGCAGTTGAAAGTCCATCAGTGACATCACAGCTTGGTAACTCGGAACATTGTCTGACAATATCCTTTTTTCTTCATAAACAAAGAAATTCCATATATAACCCGTGATAGAATCTGAGAGTACCAACCGTTTACAGCCCCATTTCATTGGTTTGCACTTCACAAATTGCTTCAACCCATTATGTGCTTTGGTTGCACCCATTCTTTGGGCAATGGAGAGGTGTCTGTCTGGCTGGTAGAGAGCTTTACATGATGACATAAGGGTATCATACAGAGGTCTTACTTTGAAAAGGTAGGCAGTTTGCTTCTTCATTTGGTTTTTCTCCTCATCATCTGGGTCACAGACATACAGAGACCATGAAACTGCAAGAAATCTGTCTCGGGACATTATTGAAGATGGAACTGAAAAGTTGTAGCCACGCTTTGTGCTCCAGTAATCTGTCAAATATTTTGCTTTCACTAGGCCCATGTAAATGATCAAAGCAAGGTAGCCATAAAATTCCTGTATAGCAAGTGGAGTCCATTTATTTGTTGCAAATTTGTTAGTATTGTCAACAATGGTGTTTATAGTACTGCAGCAAAAAAAAAAAAAACAGCTGAAACAACTGGAGTGGAGAATAGCTCTGTGACATGTCTAACTGTGGCCCCGGAGGATGCTTGGGTACAAAGTTTTCCTCAGGTGGAACGTCACAATCTTCATCTGATATGCAGTGCCACATTTCCTCATCATGGGGTTGACCAGCAATACTTTGCAGCTGTTTTATGGTCTTACTACTTCTGGTTAGATGTGAAGATCTCACAGGTAAGCTGGTCCTTTTTGTTTTTGATATGAAATGTGAAAGCACTTGACATGAGGATGATAGCCCACCCCCCCCATAGTAGACGCAGGAGACGGCGGTTTGTCAATCTTTTTCTGGAGAGGCCCCCAGTCTTCATCAGAAGTTTCTCTGTGGAATTATCAAGATTACAAACAGGTTTATAAAAAGGGTCTATGATCTGCCAATAAAACAATTAAGGTTTTTGGCCATCAGACTAAACACCATTTTTGAACACTTTACATTTTTGAAAACATACCATCCATGCCGTGAAGCAGTGTGACATTTTTGAAGCATGCCCTGGGAAGGCTTGCGTGGGGAAAATGACCACAGCGAAACACTGGGAGGAACACGGATGGCAGTGTACAAATAAAAACTGCACTTCAAGAGATTTGTTCTCCAGCAAGACAGCACCACCAAGCACAAGCCAAAGCGATCAAAGAATGGCTTAAAAAGAATAATGTTAATGGCCTGAAATGGCCAAGTCACAGTCCAGACTTCAATCCAATGGAAAATGTGGGGCTAGGTTTTAAAAATGCTGTTCACTCACAATCAAATGATACCCGACAGAGCTTGAGAATGGAGGACAAAAATGGCAGAGTGCAGATGTACAAAGCTGATAGAGAAATAGGGAGACCTGAGCACACCAATTCAAGGCTCCCATGGCTGACAAAGGTATATCTATACTTATGTAGTGAATTATTTTGTGTTTTACATTTGTAATTTATTTAGACCACTTTACAGAGACCTGTTTTCACTTTGACAGTAATGTCAAATGAGGACCAACGGCTAAATTTCCCACACCTCCCCCCGGATGATGCTCCGCAGTGTGGATCGCAAAGACATGCAAAAGGCAAAATATGGTCATGAGAAGAGGAAAAAAAAAAAAAAGCGCTTAAGACCCACTTATGTATAACAATAAAATGTGAAAACTTACACAGGGTTGAACACTTTTTATAGTAACTACAGATGACCCCCGAAATTTACAGGGGTTACATTCGTAGAGCACTGACGAATTGTGAAAAACCGTGAATTTTGGATCTGGTCAAAAATATGCTTATTTTTATAGTTTAAACCCTAAATATGCCACCCAAAAAACTTTAAATTTCATTTCAAACTCAGCTTAATACATTATCCAAAAAAAAAAAAAAAAAAAATGTAAAGGTAAAACTGTATTACTGTACTGCTATGTCTCCCTCAGTGCTAGAATGTAAAATAAATGTTACCCCAATATGTACTGTGATTTATGCAAGCGCATTTTCTTTGGTATAAAGTAGGGTAAATACAAAATTTAATTTAATAAAAATACAGTAAAATGTATGGGTACTCACCAATAATGAATGATATTGATTGAAGATGATGACGACGATGATGAATTAGCTGTGCAGTAAGATGAAGAAATGCAATGAAGATATTGACTGCACAGCAATGCAGAGGATTTACAGCTCCTTGGGTGGCACTGCTTCTTCAGTCACTTCAGGAAGAGTTGTATCTTCTGACGGGTCTTCTGGTGGGGTTTCGTGCTGGCTTTTCTTGATAGGTTTGAGGAACATTGTGATGCGAAGTTGTGGTCATTGTTTCTTCGTGGTGACAAGGAGGGTTTTTTTATGTGTGAATGGCAGCATCGATGCCATTATTAACTTTGACAGCATGAACCATATAGGGATCCCATGCTTCAATCATCCCTTGCAACTCCTTCGCTGTCCTAATAATCTGGGGCAGACGTTCCAATGGCAGGCCCCGCTCCTCCTCCTCCTCTTGCTCAGAATCTGTTGCTTCCTCCTCCTCTTCACTGGCAGACTTCGTTAACTCCAGCAAATCCTCATCCGTCAGGGGTTCAGAGTGGGCACCGATGAGGTTGTTGATCTCATCTTGAGGGGATGTCGTCAAAACCTTCTCCACCAAGTATCTTTGCCAGTCTCAGGGTCTTGTCGACAGCCTCATGCTGTATTTCTTCAGGTGACAAGCCCTTGTAGTCATGGACACACTGGCCACAGCTTCTTCCTGCATGCGTTGAGGGTTTCCTTTTTCACCTCCTTAAGAGCAGCTTGGATGACTGACAGGCGATCGTAAAGTTATGCCAGTAATCCTTTAAATGTAAAATTCTCATCCGTGTCCAGTACATCCACAAGGTGTTGGTTAGAATTCCGGGTATAAAGAACATTGATGGCACGGATCATGCCTTGGTCCATAGGTTGGATGAGGAAGGTGGTGTTGGCAGGGAGGAACTCAGTCTGAACTCCCTCGTGACCACCAGCAATATCCATAATGAGAAGCACCTTGAAGTCCATACCTAAGTCGTGGAGGTATTCTTTAGCTTGAGGGATGAAGCACTGGTGAAAGCAGTTTGAAGTTAGGATTTTGGTTATCCAGGCCTTAGGGTTGTGCATCAAGTGGACAGGCAGCAGGTTTTTATTTTTGTTTTTGAGGGCCCTAGGTTCGCTGATTTGTAGATGAGGCCTGGTTTCATCATGTAACCAGCAGAATTGCCACACATAATAAACGTCACTCTGTCCTTCTATGCCTTAAACCCTGGAGCTTTGGCTTTGTCCTTCACGATGTAAGTTCTAAATGGCATCTTTCCCTTCGGCTTGTATCTCTTCTCAGATGCTGCCTCTCCGCGTAGAGAAATACTTTTAATATTGAATCGTTTCTGAAAACGATCAAACCATCCCTTACTGGCTAGAAAATCTGTAGGCTCCGGTGCTGTTGATGGTCCTGGTTCCAGTACTTCGGTACCTTCTGCAGTGTCTCCTGTAGCGAACTGCTGGTATAATTTCCGTGCTTTCTCACGGATGATGTTACTGTCCAAGAGGATGTTCTTCTTTCTGCAGTCTGTGATCCACATTGCCAAAACAGATTCCATCCTGACAATATTCTTATTTCTTACAGTCGTTACCTTTTTGGCACTATCACAGAAACTTACTGATACGGCACTCCTGATCGCTGCCTCATTCTTCTTTATGTAGCGTACGGTGCTTTCGTTGATACCATAATGGCGCGCTACTGCAGCATAACGTTTTAGTTCCCGTAGCATATCCAGTAGTTGAACCTTTTCCTGGAGTGTCTTAAAGTTCTTCTTGCGCTTAGGTTCATTGCCAGAACCCTTAGAAGGTGCAGGGCATTTGGGCGGCATCTTAGGGCTTTAAGAAGAACAAAATGAAAAACTCGAGAACACTCAGCCGGAGATGCGACACAGGGCAGCAGCAAGGAGAAATGAATAACGCTCTCGGATTGGCTAATTTCACCATCCCAAGCCGTGCTTTCCTCTACAGTTGCTTTGTGTTCTCTCTACAGTACAATACTGCCACGAAAAAAGCCATACACAAAAAAAAAAAAAAATGCGGAGGATGTTTGCGGTTTCTGCTAACAATTACTAGCTAGGTTCTAGGGAAAAATCCATGAATGACTGAGGTCGCAAACTCTGAACTGTGACTTTGCGGGGGTCTACTGTATATAAAGAGCTGTTACGAGGGACTTTCAAAAAAGTTTCCACACTTTTTTTTTTAACTTATTTATTAGAATTGCAAAAACAAATGACATCACTGGTCTACCTAGTCACCTTCTTTGCGATGCAATTTTCCCAGCATCCTACTAACTTTCTAATGCCATCAACAAAAAATGTTTTTGTTTGTGCACATAGCCACTGATGCACCGCTGCTTTCACATAAGGGTTCTTTCTTCATTCCTTGTGGTCGTGGCTGTAGCTGCACATCCGGAGCGCTATACATCCATCACACTAGTATGGCCATTTTCGAACATTTCAGTCCACTCATAGATGACTCTACGAGAGAGAACTTAATCCCCATACTGAGCATACATGCAGAGATGAATTTGTGCTCCCGGCTCACCACCTGCCCACACAAAGTGTATGAGAGAACGCTGTTCCTCTTTGGTGCCATTTATACGTTTTGCAGCCATCTTCACCACATGGTGACAAACTCTTATACTAAACTGCAAGGGCAGTCGGCTTGCCAGACAGAACTAGTCACATGCCACTCTCAGATACGACCAATGACTACTCCTCCTGCCTTCACCATTCCCAGCGAAAATATAAAAGTGCGGAAACTTTTTGAACGTCCCTCATATCATCATTATCTTCATTAAATAATTCAAAAAGATGATTTGGGGCCTGACTAAGGCAATTCAAAGCACTATATACTCAAAATTATAATTCCAACACTATTTTTCCACTATCCAAAAAAAATATACAGGTAAATAATGTCATAAAAGCCTATTTTAAAAATCACAAAATGAAGTTGAGTGTTTAGTATAAACCATTGCCTCTTTAACACCTCATGAAAAGACCTTTACCTGTGCAATGCCTTGCGCTTGGTGTCCGATATCGCGTAGGGAAGTAACCTTCCGGAATCTTCTGACATGGAATCCTCAAAATAATTTTCCTATGGATAAAATGATAAATACAAAATTTTTACATCAGTGGCTTGGGCGTTACTGTGCCAAGACAGACTGATCTCAATTAGCCTTAACTGTCACAACAGGAGGGCCATTGATTTCCCCAGCCCCACATAACTATTTTAATGAAACTCATATTTTGTACAGTGACAGGAGGGACAGATCCAGGGTTACCAGTGTAAGTAATCAATGGCTGTACTGAACAGCTTACAACAACAGGCAAGAGATCATGGCACTGAAGAGGGGAGCCCTATAGCATGTAGATTAGCAATATACTGCGTACAAATGAAAATAACAATCATCTACATAAGCCTACACAAGTGCAGGTGGTAATAACAAGGGAGAAGTTAGTTAAAGACTATAATTAGGTCAGTCATTGCAATAATGAGTTTGAGCACGTCACTCTGATATTGCCACAACAAATACATCTCACAATCATCAGAATGTGCTTTGCTCTCCTCCCTACAGATTACATATTCATCAGGCCTCTTACTGTTGTTCCGTACCAGCTTACGTTTGATCGATCCTTTATCCAACTCCAATTCAGTTTCAGAGTCATCCTCACTGATGCCTGTGAATAAAGGAGATAAACGTCAGCTTATTATAAAAAAAACTGAAAATCTCAACCCATCAAAAGCTGACGTCAGGATAGAGATGGGAGAGTTTGGCATTACTTATTGAGACACATGCAACAAAGGGATGAAGAAAAAAAAAATCTACTGGAGTATAAATATTACATAGATAAAAATTTACTAGAATAAAATTATCTGACACGGAAGATACTAAAAGTAAAAAAGTAGGCTCACAAAAACCACTACTTTCGTAAAAGTACAATTTACTTTAGGAGAGAAATCACTACCCAAATTAGGTAAATATCCTCAAATACCCATTCTGTGCATTGAAAAGCATAAGAAAAATATACATAATAAAATCAGTTTTACTGATCAAAAGGTACATTAAAGAAATACTCCAGTCAAAAATGGCATTTGTTACTTATCCTATTTTTTGTAGCAACTGTCGAGAAAAATGAAGAGAATGGAGATACACTTTCTGATAGAATGGGCGTCTATGGAAACTTACACTGGACAACAGCTAACAATATCAAAAACGTTCATGAAAAAACAAACAAAAAAAAAAATCTCACTTTTCTTGTGTCATACAACTCGCAAGTCAAGTCATCCAGGCATATATGCGCCACAAGCAAAAATGTGTGCATTTTCTGCTTAAATACTTGTGGAAAATCAGAGCTATGCATGCTGAAGAAATGTGTTCACATGAGATTTAGCTCTCAGTTCATTGGTTAAGAGTTCTGACTCCATAGGTTTGTGGAATGCACTTTACACTGCATAATAAGGCCGTTTTGTATTACGTCCGAGACTGAACATCTATGACCAGGGATGATATACAGTGCCGTCTCATATATATATATATATATATATATATATATATATATATATATATATATATATATATATATATATATATATATATATATATAAAGAGAATGTTCCACCGTTGTCTTCTGCAGCAGAAACAAGCTCACTGCATATTAGATTTAAGGTGGGATCCTCTACAGCAGGGGTCTCCAACTCCAGTCCTGGAGAGCTACTGTGGCTGCAGGTTTTCATTCTAACTCTTTTCCTAATTAGTGACCAGTTTTTGCTGCTAATGAACTATTCCCCTTTAATTTTAATGACTTTTCTTAAGACTCTGACCACTGAATTGATTCTTTTTTCCTTAAACGGCACCTAAACATAAATTTGATGTCAAGTGAGCCAACAGATGACCAACTAAGTTGGCATTCCAAACTCCAACCAACTTCACTTCAATCAGTTTCTTAATTTGAAACCAATTCTCGTTGCTAATTAAACCCCTTACTTAACTTCATGGTACTCATTCTGCCATGGCAGACATTTGCAAAACTGTTGATTTTCTTTTTTAAGTGCGCTGGCTGTCAAAATGTTTTGTGGACCTGAGCAGATCAACATTACTGAGGCCTTCACCTTTCTTTATTTTCAGTTATTGTGTGATGGACGCAGGTTGTTGTTTATGTGTTGGCACATTGTGTGTTTTAATATTGTTTGGTTGCTAATTAAGGAAAAAAGAAATAATTAAGGGGCCCGAGGCTTAAGTTGTGCATCAATTAAAATTAAGGCAAAGAGTTAAATTAGCAGCAAAATCTGCTCACTAATTAAGAAAAGGGTTAGAATGAAAACCTGCAGCCACAGTAGCTCTCCAGGACTGGAGTTGGAGACCCCTGCACTACATTGTATACTCAGTTTTTGGTCAATACATTGAACTGTCACAATACGATATACTGAGATGCATCCACTTACTGTACCAGAGAAAATTGCACTGCTATTGTGTCATGCACCAAAATATTTTGTGCTCCCATATCATAGCCCAAGACGCCTAAAATGTGTGCATTGATTTTACTTGAAATGTTCACTGTGAATTCTGGGTTTTTTTTAGAGACAGCCAATCTGTACTTTATAACAACCTGCTTTGAAAAATGTAACGAAGCAGCACTGTTACTAAATCATGCACTTTTTAAACAATGACAGTATATAAATTTACGAATACTTTCAAGTCTAGATAACCCTACACAATCTACTCAAGTACAGGACCAAAAGTAAATGTAACTCATTACTTTCCACCTCTGCAAGAAAGTAGTGTGTTTTTTTTGTTATGTCCATGTACAAACATTAAATGCAGTTTGTGTATTAATACTTTCAAAATCTTGAAAATATTTTAGGTTTTCAAGAGACTTTTTAAAAAAAAAAAAAATAATAATAATAATAAAGTAGTAAGTTGCTTCTATGGCTGCTGTCCTCATAGTTCTCCATTCCTCAGTCTGCAACATATTTCATTTCTTTGTTACAGAGATGATACTCAGTTGTACCTTCCACTGAAACAGATCAAATCCTCTTATATCTTTATTGGAATGTCTGGGAGACATTCTGGAAAATATCATAACATTTTCTTAGTTTAAATGACAAAAAAAAAAAAAAAAAAGATTGTATATTTTGGACCATCTGATCTTAATTGTGTTTCAGTGAGTAATCCTGGCCCTTTGACACTACACGGTAAACCCTTTTGCAAAAAATTGTGGTGTGATTTTTGAGAATACCCTTAAATCTGATAAACAAATGAACTCCATTGTTAAAGCCTGTTTCTATCAGCTAAATTATTAAGTATTAGCTAAAGTCAAGCCATTTCTTTTTGTAGATGATTTTGAAAAACTAATTCATGCATTTGTCTCTTCTCAGCTTTACTACTACAACTCATTTTACATTGGCGTTAAGCAGTCATCCCTTGCTCGTCTTCAGATTGTCCAGAATGCTGCTGCCAGGCTTCTAAGAGGCACACGAAAACGGAAGCATAACACACTAATATTAGCTTCTCTTAACCGGCTCCTGTTTGCCACAGGATTGAGTTTTAAAATTTTCCTGTTTGTTTTTAAGCCCCCATTTCTCTCGATGATCTCTTACACCATTTTTTCTCTCCTTCATGGTCACTGAGGTCCTCTGACTAGAAGTTATTGGACATGCAGAGTTCTGGACTTAAGCTTGAGGTGACCATGCTTTTACAGTACCTTTATACAGAAACTTTGGTTACTTGTAAATTTCACTTGAAAGCCTCTCTTTTTCCCTTAAGCTTTTTAAACATTGTATTTTATTTATACCATTACCTATACTATTTATTCAGTTTTGGTGTATTTATTTGATCTATATATGTATGGAAGCTGGACAGCACTTTGATCAATTTCTTTGGTTTTAAAGGTGCTATATAAATAAAACTGACTTGACAGCGTCTTTAGAACAGGTTCTGTCAACATTATAGAATCTGTTATAAAGTCACAGACTGTGTAGGATCATACTATGGCTTTCCTCCCACTTCCTGAAGATACTAATGTTAGATTAACTGGTGATTCTAACATGGCTCCCAAGTGTAGCTCCTATCTTGTTCTTTCCACTGCATTTTCTCTCTTGTAGCTGCTGGGATGAGCTTCCTCCATTTCAGCCTTGCTATAATTCATCCCCATCCTCTGAATGACTCCAAAGACAGGGGTTGTAATGAGGCTGAAATGGTGAAAGCCTGTGGTGAAGCCATTTACCTGCTGGAGGTTTAAAGCCCCTCAAAAAAAAACAGCAGGAGCATTTCATTAAAAGTTTGTATTGTCAACAATATCGAAAAATGATTTCAGCCTAGCCAGAGTGTAAGGTTTTTCTAACATTTCTTGTCTGTTATGTATATTTGGCATACTTCAAATGCATAATTAAAGTGGGTGGACTGCATAACCTCTTACAACTACGTGAGGATATATATCTTTTAGTTAATAATATATTCACCTCTCCCCATTTTCAACGATGGATCTTTTCGTACAGATTGTCCTTTCCGCTCCTGTTTAGCACTCCGTGTCCTCATTTTGTGCCCGTTTCCAACTACACTATCTAAGTTATGACCTGAAATAAAAGCAAAGAACAGATGTTGAAATAGGACATTAAACATGTAGGTTGTTGAGCAGATTTGTGCAGAGTACAGACAAATCGAGGACTGACATTTTTGGCAAGAGGTACACGACTGGATCTTTTATTTCTCTGCAGGTTACACTTTGTGATCAGTACTCATCGTTACTATTAGTGATGAGTGAAGCTTCGAGTTTAGCGAAACCATAGAAATGTTAGGGAACTTTGTGAGATGCACTGAAGTCAAAGGGGACAGTGAAACAACTAGTTTTGAGTGGATAATACTGGTGTCCTTGAGGGTAGAAAAATATTAAACATCAGAACAATAGAATGTCTTGCAGGCACTGGCAACAGGAACAGGAAAGCAGGAATTAACTGAGGCTCAGCCTTTAAAGACACAAATACATTAACACATTTCAACTTTTCTTCTACATACGCATTTTGTGTTTGAATGTTTTTGGCTACTTTTTAGCATTCAAGTATTAAATCCATACCAAAACATAAATTTCATCTGGTATAGCCGTTGATCTAGCATACCCCTCACTACCAGGATCAGCGTTGTATCCTTGGGAGCTGACCCATCCAACATGGATTGCAACAGCTCAGTCATGTCACACTGGCTTTCTATACACCATGGGGTCCTGGGAACAAAAAAAATGTGTCTAAGCTGGCTGCACGGCCAATTTTTAGGAAAATATTTGGTAAACAAGGACACCGGTGACCCAGCAAATCTGCTCTGAAAAACGTTTTGGTGAATTTCACTGATTAACGCAAATTATCATTTCCCCCTCCTTTAGAATAGACGGGGGGTTTGGGCGGGGAGTCCACCACAAGTCTGGTGCTAGTATTAAAATTTTTCTTAAGTAAGTTTCCTATGAATTATTATTATTTTATTATTTTTTAATTTTTTTCTCCAGCCTTTGGAGTTTTTTTTTTGTTTTTTCTGTCCACCCTGGCCATCGGACCTTACTCTTATTCTATGTTAATTAATGTTGACTTCTGTTTATTTTTTATTGTGTCTTCTATTTTTCTATTCATTTTGTAAAGCACTTTGAGCTACACTTTTTTGTATGAATATGTGCTATATAAATGTTGATTGATTGATTGATTGATTGATTGAAGGACCAGACTTCCAGATATCAAAAAAATTATGCAATAGAGAGATAAGAGAAACCCACCAAAAATAAACTTCATAAACTATAGGTTCTTCAATATTTACTCTCCAGTAAAACAGGTTTGTAGGGCAATTCTGTCACACCCTGGATTGTGTTGTACAGTATTCCAAGGTTGATGTGCTTACATGTTCTCCCAAGGTACACACCGATTTCCTTCAGAAAGTCAAGTTTCTTCCCACAGTCTAAAAACCATGTTAGGACTAATTGATGATGCCAGCCTGTTGTGAATGAGCGAGTGTTCAGGGCTACAGCCAGGCAATGCGCTGGCTTGTCATCGAATGTGTTTTTACCGTGTCTTGCATATTGCCGTTCTTGACAGGTAGTTTTAGATGGACGAGTATAGATTTGAATGGAATGTTTAGTGCCATCCAGGAGTTCTTTTCAAGCACTGTATACAAATCTGCTTTCAGCTCAGATATAAATAAAAAAAAAAAAAACATTTTACAATTTTATTAGTTACTACTGGATATGTAATGCAAATGTTGAATTTTAAAATGCATTCTGTTCCCCAACACTTTTTCACATTTAAGGATGCAATGACAGCAGTACAAAGCAATAAAATAACCTTATTTCTCCCAGGTGGCAAAATGTGTGCACAAGAGGTTGGACATTAGGACTTTCAAATTAGCCAAAAATAAGATGTTAATTATTCATACTAAAAATAAATATATACCCAAAAATATTCAAACAAAGATTAAAAGCTCTTGGTCCCATATGCCCAGTAGTACTATATGTGATTTTTTGGATATTCATTAGTAGTGTTTTTACTTTTTTTTCTTGTAACGCATGCACTATTGTTTAAAAGATAAAAGGCGAAAACTGTAGCTTTAATGAGCGTGACACTTGGGGGGGGGGAAACGCTTCTTCACAAATATGGGATTCTCTGCGAGCACAAAGTGATGTGAACAAAGACAATGTGGAACAGGGCACACTTTGCACTACCTGTCTATACACAAAAAACACAAACTGACTGCTGAAAAACAAACACAATCATTATTCAATTTTTGTCTCAGCTATGAGAAATCTGCTATTTTCCAATTGTTTAATGAAAAAGTAAACCTGCTTTTTAATGTTGTGATGGGTACCAAGCAGTAAGGTTCAAGAGTGAACCAAAACACACTACTTTTAGGATGTCTAAAATGTATTTAAAAACCTGTCCTTCGTTTTACTGCAGATCAAGATGAAAAATCTGCCCCAAAATGCATGTTCAAGTCGCAGAAGACTACTAATGAGGATACAAGCTACTATGGCACGTACTGAAAGTGATGTGTAAAAACTAATCTGAAAAATACAATACACTGTATAGCATATGTCTGGAGTGGCACAATACCAAAATTACTGTTGTTTTACATTTGAATTGTAGTTTTTGCCTTCAATAATACATTTGAATTTGATCAAATGTCCTTATTAAAATACGACATGCCTAGTGAATGTGAAGGATTTGAGACACAATAGGTATATTTGTATAGACAAAGTTTTCACCTGGAACATAATCATCATCATTTTCATCATCTATAAATGTATCATCTGCGTCATCAACATCTTCCTCCTCGTCGGTGTCGTCGTCATCGTCATCATCATCATCGTCATCGTCGTCGTCATCCTCATCCTCTTGCTCTCCTTCTCCCACTTCTTCCTCTTCTGTATTATCATCATCACTACCAAGCAGTTCTACTTCCATCTCTCCATCCGGGTGGTCCCATGATTCCTGTTTAACCAGGAGTCCAGGTGGTGGCTGTGCAACAAACGTTGGAGTCATCACTTCGGCTGGCTTTGTTGTCTCACTTTTTTTATTTGTTGTGGGTAAAGGGGCAGCTGGAATATTCCGAGGCACAGGACTGCTTCGCTGTACTTCTTTCACCTGTGAATTAACTACATATACAAAAAAACTACTGTGAACACAGTGGCTATTGGACAATAATTACTTCTCCAAAACACACTATTTGTTCTCCGAGAAAGTTTGAACTTCAAAGAACTTGGGGATGCTTCTTTACCACTTCAAAAAACGAAGAAATTCAGTCTACATTCCCCCTCAGTAATAAACCAAACCTATGTTTTGCCTTTAAACAAACAATTTAAATGTAAGAAACCTAAATTAAGAGTATGTGTAAATCTCTTCCCAAAACTTCTGCTATGTGACTAATATAACGTATTATAATGAAGTGTAATACTGTTGTAAGATTTCAATATGGAAAAATTACACTGGGACGATTTCCTTCTATTACACAAGGACACGTCGAGAGGAAAGGGTGGAAGATAGATATACTACACACACACCGCTTAGAATTAAGGCCAAAAAGTTCTATCTTGGTCTCATCAGACCAGAGAATCTTATTTCTCACCATCTCAGAGTCCTGCAGGTGTCTTTTAGCAAACTCCATGCGGGTTGTCATGTGTCTTGCCTCTCCTCAGTGTGTGGAGACAACCAGGCACTGCTCATCACTTGTCCAATACAGTCCCCACAGTGAAGCATGGCGGTGGCAGCATCATGCTGTGGGGGTGTTTTTCAGCTGCAGGGACAGGACGACTGGTTGCAATCGAGGGAAAGATGAATGCGGCCAAGTACAGGGATATCCTGGACAAAAACCTTCTCCAGAGTGCTAAGGACCTCAGACTGGGCCGAAGGTTTACCTTCCAACAAGACAATGACCCTAAGCACACAGCTAAAATAACGAAGGGGTGGCTTCACAACAACTCTGTGACTGTTCTTGAATGGCCCAGCCACAGCCCTGACTTAAACTCAATGGAGCATCTCTGGAGAGACCTACAAATGGCTGTCCACCAACGTTTACCATCCAACCTGACAGAACTGGAGAGGATCTGCAAGGAGGAATGGCAGAGTACACTGAATAATCAAAGGCTGTAAGTACTTTAGCATCAAACCCACTACTTAGTAAATAATGAATTAAACAATTAGAACACCTAAAATTGTAGAATCAAAATCAAGATGAAAATATTGATGAAAAAGAAAAAAAATATATGTTTAAATATTTTTAAAAGAATTGTAATTTTTTTTTTTTTTTTAACTAAACTTAGTTTTCTAATTTCTATATTGCTCCCAAAACACAGAACTTGGGAAATAACACATCACTTAATTAGCTCAGGAGTCCAAGTAAAAACAGAAGCTGGTTGGAACAAAAACCTGCAGGCACTCGGGGGGCCACAGGACCGAGGTTGGGAAAAACGGATTTACTGGAATGTGAACTTGTAATGGTAACCAGCATGGACTGAATTGTGTGCAAACTGGATTAACCCTGTGAGCAAATAACTCTTTGGCAATGGTGCAGAACACACAGCACTTAATAACATAAATATACAACAACTCTTTAACAAAACCCCGTAATAAACAATAAAACAAACGCCATACCTGGCTGCTTAATTTGATTATCTTTAACTGAGGAGGGTCTGAACACTTTGCAGGACATCACAATTTCTTCCATTTGCAAAAAACTAGCAACAACCTGTACACACGCCACATTTTCAGCAGTCAGGTCCAGCTTGGATGTATACATGAAGTCTAGAACAACGCCGAGGCCTGCAAAAAGAGGACAGTGTGAAATATTCAAATATAAAGAACTTAAAGAAACCAACTATGAAAATAAATCTAAACAAACCATGTCAAATCCCAAAGAAAAGAAAACAGTCACGTCACAGTTCCACTACATAAAAATGGACTTTTTATAACTATAACTGCAATTGTTTTTAGTGTGCCTCTTGACATGTTTATAACCCTGCTACTCTATGTGTATCTTGAACAAAGGAAACATCTGCATCCTGTTTCCCACATGTTGCTGATTTAGAAATGGGGGGGGGAGTAACTTTGGTAGGAAATGACACATATTTACAATAACAGTGTTGTTATGGCAATTATGCACAAGCAAACTTTTTAGAAAATATTTTATTTTGGCTATTACCAGGTCTCTGGTTACTAGGGATGTACATAAAAAACTACTGAAATATTTTGCTGATTTGATGATTATGGTGAATACCTTAAAATAACAGCAAGCCAAAAAGAATAGTTGAAAATATCAGATGCTAAAAAAGTTGAAGGAGGTTATCATCAGGGACAGTTTTTTTAAACATTCGTCTGTAAACAAACTTCAAGCTCAGAAATACAAAGTGGGGTGTAAATGCAGAATGGGAATCCAAAAGAAAAGCGGTTAGAAGTGCAGGACTATAAGCAACATGCGGAGTAGTGGTGTAGCCCCTTTTAAAATCGGCAGCAGACAGCAAATCAAATCGGACAGTTTTAAATCAGACATAAAAGTAAAATTTCAATTTGCAGCGAGTATACATTTTTAGGCCTTCTCGAGTACAGGGTATACACACTGGTGAAATAAGAGTCAATTTGTTCTTTTATCTGCATTTTGCACTCTTAGCTTCCATTGTTCAGTAGACTCGTTTCTGCTGTGTGAAAACATTTTCAGTCCACTCTATTCCTTGACGTTTTCAGGTTCTTGTTATAAAACATCACAGTGGATTTAATTTGGCTTTACTCGACAATGATCAGCAGAAAGAGACTCTTTAATATTAAACTGATCACATACGTGTTCAGCCCCTCACGTTAGCAGCCTGGAACCTGTGCACAGGTTTGACTCCCCATCAACTTTGCACATCTTGACGCTGCCACGCTTCCCCAGTCTGCTTTGTTAAACTGCTGAGGCGGCATTGGGATATGTGAGTGAACAGAAGTTTTTCAAGTTCAGCCACAAACTCTCAAACTTTATAGAGATCTGGACTCTGACTGGGCTGCTACAAGACATAAATATTGTTTGTAAGCCATTCCGCTTGGGGTCTTCTTGTTGGAAAAGAAATCCTTTGCCATGGTGCAGGTTTCCTGGGACACTGAATGTAGCAAAATATGGAAAACCTGATGCATTTTACCCTCACAGGACTTCCAGGGCCTGCTGAAGAGATGTATCCCCACTACATGATGTTGCACCACCGAGCGATGAGGCGTTTTTTTTTTTTTCTTTGTAAAATATGGAATTTGTCTTTGATGGCTCAATCTTGGTCTCATCAGACCATAAAACGGGGGTTTTGAACTCCAGGCCCGGAGGGCCGCAGTGGCTGCAGGTTTTCATTCTGACCCTTTTCCTAATCAGTTTTCACTGCTAATCAGCTTCTTTTCCCTTCATTTTAATAGCCCTGTTTTGATGGATTCAGTCCTCTGAATTTATTCTTTTCTTCATTAAATGACAGCCAAACAGAAATGAGATGTGAAACGAGCCAGCAGATGACCAGCTAAACTGGGATTTCAAACTCCAACCAATCTCTTAATGAGAAACTAATTCTTGTTGTTAAGTAAGCCCGTCATTTAATTCCATGGCTTGTTGTTGCTCTCATTCTGCTACAGCAGACATTTCCAAAACCGTCAAACCATCAAAATGTTTTGGTGACCTGAGAGATCAGGCTTTAGTTTCAGATATTGAGTGATGGGCACAGGTTAGCTGGTCATCTGGCGGCTTGTCTTGTGCCTCATTATTGTTTGGCTGCTAATTAAGGAAAATGGATCATCTAAGGGAGTCACACCATTTAAAACTAAGGCAAATGAAGTTAATTAGCAGCTAAAACTGGTTACTAATGAAGAAGATGGTTAGAATGAAAACCTGCAGCCACTGCGGCCCTCCAGGACTGGAGTTCGCACCTGTGCCATAAAACCTTCTTCCATGGGACTTCAGTTTCTCTGGTGTGCCTTCCGGTTAACTCTGTCTGGGATGTCCCACGCGCTTGTCGTCTTTACCACAATCTCATAAAGCTGCGACTGTTGAAGCACCCGGGCACAGCTGCTCTATGCACAGTCTTTCCACTCGTAGTCACAGTAGCCTGTAACTCCTTCAGAGTTTTCATTTTGAAAATAAACTATTCAAGTGGCATTTTTTTTTTCCTTTTCTCACTATATCAGTAGCATCTTACTAGTATTTTACATACTGTATATAACATATGTAATTTTTTTTTTGTATAAAGCACTTGAGCTATATTCAAAGTATAAAATGTGCTACCTTATCATCATCATTATTTATTGTTATATAAAAGGATATGCAGGCAGCACAAGAACTACCAAGGATGGCCAGCTTGTCAGTTAGGAATTGAGGCTCAGTGAAGCAGGGATACTTAGGGTTGCCAGTAGAAGTGCCTATGGGAATGAACTTGGATTGTCAGAAATCATTTGACCTCGAAAGAGACATTTTATGCCAAATGAACATTGAGCTTGGAATAAGGAGGAGAATTGAGGTGAATGCTCGACTGGAAATGTGTTAGTGCTGCCAGGAATTGGTTAGACAGCTGGAAAGAGACTGAGAAAAGAGCTTGACAGTGTTCTAGGTGTGTAAGGAGCTGCACTTGATGGTGGTAAAACAATTCCCCCTAATAGTCAGAGAATAAAACTTGTAATATACGATAGCAATTGTTTTGGATTCAGTTTCATTTAAAACTTGCAATTGTGGTAATAAAACAACCACTTTTTACATACCATGTCTTTGGTACTATTTGATTCCGAGGAGGCTGACACACACACACACACACACACACACAAACAATTCTGTATTTCCTAATCAAGGACTTCTACTCAATTTATTATCTGCAGTTAAAATCAAGCCAGAATTCTTATCATTCTCCAACTATATACGGCTTTCTAAATTATAAAACGGGCACAGAAAGAAACATTTTGAACACTTGCACAATGAAATGAACTAAATTAATTTGAAGAGTGCTACACAGTACAAGGGTGATGTCCCGTGTTAGCCATTATGGATGTAGTGAAAGGTCAAGGAAAATGACACCTTTAATTGGCTAACTAAAAAGATTACAACATGCAAGCTTTTGAGGCAATGCAGGCTTCTTCTTCAGGCAAGAGTGCTACACAGAAAAAATAAGCTTGTGAAAATCTAAGTTGCCGAACCAAACTAACTGTGAAAATGTAGAAAGAGTATCATGGATGGTAACTAAAGTAACCCTAACCCTAAACCTGACTGCAACGAGGACTGATCATTGATGTTAGGTAGCATGCCTAGAGGGGGCTGGCCGGTCTCATGGCCTCGGTACCCCTGCAGATTTTATTTTTTCTCCAGCCGTCTGGAGTTTTTTTGTCCTCCCTGGCCATCGGACTTTAATTTTATTCTATGTTTATGAGTGTTGTCTTATTTTAATTCTTACTTTGTCTTTTTTCCCCCCTCTTTCTTCATCATGTAAAGCACTCTGAGCTACATTATTTGTATAAAATGTGCTATAGAAATAAAGGTGGTTGTTGTTGTTAAAGTCATGCTTACCTGTTGCACTGCTGATGTCTAAGTCGACGACTTCCTTGTGGTCCAAAAACAGCATTCTAAAATACTGACTACATGCTGCCAATACTGCCTTATGGGCTTTGAAGACAATGCCATCCACCACAAAAGTGCAATCGCACAGCTGCCCATTCTGCCTTTGCTTGTTAAACTGCTGAAGGACTTTTTCACTATGTAGTGGAAACTTCATTGTTGGAAGAATAGAAACCTGCTGGAAAATAGAAAAGAAAGATTGTTATAAAGAGCACGGAGTGATCCAATGCTTAACTGAACTTGGCAACATTAAAAGCTAAAACACGTCACACTTTTTTTTTTTTTTTTTAAAAGGGACAGGAATTGCTAGGGACATCAGAGATGTTATTGAGACACGTTTGTCACGATGCGATAATACTGCGAGTGAAAGTTTTTCAAAATATTAAATACTGTGAGTGCACTTTATCACCCTTTTTTATTGGATTAAAGATGAAGTCATTCCTCCAACAACAAAAAAACCCATGGGTACAAATGTACTGACTCATTACACCTAAAAAAAAAAAAAAGAGAATTGACTATTTTCTTATTATTTGTGGAAGCAGAACACTGATACTTCAACTGAAAACACTCCCAATATTGTGCATAACATATACAGACGAATATTTGACGTCTAACCTTAGCTCTGGGTGATGGCTTGTCAGATATAGAGTTGGTTTTATACAACACTGCTTACAAATGGCATAGCAATGTCTTTCTTTCTTGTAACAATGTAAATGCCAACATTTGCAAGTTAAGCCTCACAATGAACGACCAACCAACCAACCAATTAATAAATAAATAAAAAGTCAAATTAAGCTTTTTGCTACTCTGGTAATGAAAACCGATTTTTTCTTCAGTATTGAAGTTTAACATTTTAACCCTTCTGTACATATTGGACTTTAAGGAAACACTTTTGCATACTTCGGGTCTTTAGAGACCTGGCATTAATATAGATCTAAAAATCAAGCCACAACACACACACACACACACACACATAGCTGTGTAAACGTTTATTGAATACCTCTTCACTGCACAATGTACAGTAAGTCTTTTTAAACTAATTTCTATTATTTTAATATATCCTACAAAACCTAAACAACAAATTACGCTGCTATATTGTGCTACTCAGGGCAATAATCCAAGCCCAGTTACATTTTTGTAATCATTGCAACATGGCTCCTGGCACCCACTGCGGCAGTCCAGTGATACTGGAGATACGCATGTCCAGTACCTCCATGTTTTTTGTTTGCTTATGCTTCCAATAAGCCGTTTCAGGCGACATGGCTTATGTCATTTCACTCTATGCAGCTCCATCAGCTGCTTGCCCCTTCACCTTCCTCCTGCTCCTAGTCTGAGCTCTGCCCCTCTACAATTTCCTGCCCACAACATTCTTGATCCGATGGCATCACAAGTGTCTCATTCCGTTTTTCATCGTTTGTCTCCCCGCTGCCTTATTCCTAGTCACTCCCTGACACTTCACCTGCAATCAATGACAGAACTCTTTCAAATGCTCGCGATGCTGATAAACATTGAGGTTCTTTTCTTAGCTCTTGCCTCTCTAAACTCATAAATACCAACATAAAAAGTAACAACACAGAAACGTAATTATAATGAAAATATATAGATGCAAGGAAGTCCTGAAATAAGCATGTTTTTTTAAAATACGCATGTAAAAATACTGCTAAATGGATACGCAAAATAAGGTTCAGTTCTGCTAGTGTGCTGTTTGATTAAAGGGAATGTAAGGTGCCATTGTAATATTGGTTGTCTTGTTGTAGCTGTTGCTATTTACAGTAAAAAAAAAAAAATCCAAATTAAGGAAAAATAAAATGGTGAAAACCGAAAATCAAAGAAAAATAAAACGGATTTTTTTTCAAAAATAAAACTTGATTCCATAGGGCCCTACATACATTCAGTTTTGCCAGGATAATAACAACGCATGTACTTTTACTTAAATAAAATAAATATTGTATTAAGGTACTTTAAAAATGAATCTGACTAAAAGTGCATGTTACTTTTAATGTATTTCCCCTAACACTTAGTGACTGCCCAAGCATCTGCCCCAGGAAATTGATCTTTGTGGATGTTTCAACGTTTTTCTACCTGTGGCTGTTTAAAGCGTGTGCGACACTAACAGGCTAACAGAATGCCATAGATATGTGCAGACTACGGAAACCTTAATTTTAAACCTGTTATGCGTTTGCATGGCTAAATAATCAGGTTACTCGTGGAGAAATCTGCCTGTGTTAATCTGGTTTCTGAGAAACCAATACCCTTCTTCTCTAACCAGAATGAAGGTTTACATGGCATTTTACAGACTGGGTTTCTGTGAATAACCAGATTAAAGTGCCCGTGAACACACTAATTTAGCGTGTGTTATTAAACGTATTAAAACTTAAATTAGGTTTCCTACATAAATTTCAAAATTTTTAAAACTACTTGAAAGCTATAATAAAAGGGCGAGCCCTTTGACCCCCCATTTGTCCTTTCCCAATTTTTTTTTTAAAAATTTTTTTTGGGAAGTTTTTAAATAAAAAAAATTTTTTTGAAATAATTTAAACAAAAAATTTTAAAAAAAAAATTTTTAAAAAAGAAAAATTTTTTTTTTTTTTTTTTTTCTTATGGTAAAGGGCAAATTAGTAGAGGATAGAGCCAAATCAATATGGGGGAATATTCTGACGCTCATTTTCTTTTTTACAATCAATCTATCCATCCATCCATTTTCCAACCCGCTGAATCCGAATACAGGGTCAATCTATTTGCTCATATTTTTCTTTGTCTTTCAGCTTTTCTTTTGTTGATGTTTACTTGTTGAGCTGACCGTTCTTCCAGGAGATGTTGCTTATATACGATTTGAGGGTCTGTGTCTTTTGTCCTACTTGACGTGTTCTTTTTTTTCGGGTGGCATGTTGTTAGTAGATAGTTAGTTAGTAAACATGCGCGGGCAGTACGTGTGGCTGCGACTACCCAATCAGCACTCTACCCAGCAATGCTGTCCTTTATTTGCTTATCATGCACGACTACGGCAATTCACCGTGTGCTCAGCTTCCAGTGTGTGTGCGTCCACGATGCCATTCGTGCGTGTCGCACCGAGCCTCACGCATGCGCACTTCACCAAAAGACACACATACAAACGAACACCTGGACGCACACAGGGGTTTTACTAAAAAGGATTCAGATATTTTGCCTGTAGTGTTTGTGGATTTCACTTACACCAAACATCGAAACTTTTAATTCCCGCGGATACGCCTCTTCATTGGGAAGAAACACTTCTTTTCCCTGATGGCAACACGATCTACAAGTCTCCGACTTAAACTTTAAAGCCGAATAATATCTACATACTTCTGTCATATCACCCATGTCCATATATTCAATCTCTTTTCGCTATTTCGTTATTTCACAGAGTAATAATTTCTGTTTGTTAGCACTAATGCAATGTTTACTACCATTTTTTTTTGAGACTTTCAAATTTTAGTACTTTCATATCTCAAACCTGCCCTGCATATATATCACGCCAATGTATTTGAACCTCTTTACGACCTTCTACTTTGTCTTCTACTCTTTGTATTTTATTTCCAACCTGGCTTGGACCTGTTAAGTTTTCAATTCCACTTGGTCCACTTGGGCTGATTATTACTTTCCTTATTTTCAGAATTTGAACTTAGATTACTGTATTATTGTTCTTTTTTGAATTCTTTTCTCTTCAACACTTTTGGGCCTCTTTTTGACGCACTGCCCTTTCTTCTTCGCTTAGTTGTTGATGTGTCATCTAGAACGTATAAAATTATTGTCCAGAAAAGGACTACAAAGTAAACGAAAAGATTGTATGTCTAAAAATACTGTCTAGAAAAGGTTCTTTAAAAGGATGAAACTAAGGACTTTTCATAAATAACTTTAAATAAGGAAAATGTAAAAATGTATAAGACCTTAGAGCACAAGAACTGTGTCTGACAAAAGCATTCACACGAATGAGAGGTGAGAGGACCGTAGGCATGTTTGAGAATAGTTGAGAGGAGCGCGAGACTTGAAAAAATCTCTAGGCAAAAAGTCTTGTCTGAAGATCTCCTTTTATAATAGATATGAAAAGCACTATATAATAATCTACTGTACTGGTAATCATCTAGTACAAGACTTCAAGATTTCCACACATATCAGCAATTTTACCAGCATTAAATCTGTAAATATTGAACAATTCTGTTGATATGCTCACACTATTGTCAGTATAGGCACTTTATGGAATTCTAAGAGAGCCGAGTCTACAAGATGAGTGGCTGGACTAAAGCATGCAGTGACAAAACAGCACAGAAATGAGGGCGAGACTTGTGCACTGCTCCTGCAGGGTCACTTGGCCTCTTGATGCAGCTATCCTACTTTTAAATCTCCAAGAATATCCTTCTTCTTCTTTTTAAGACCTCGGCTGTGGCTGGCCCATGGTTTCTGCTTTTCTCCTTTTGGCCCTTAAACTGTTCCTCTTTTATGGATGCTTCCATTTAACATTGGCTCTCATGCAGATTTGTCGTTAACACTAGAATTACTAGAGCCTATGAAAAAACTTGTAGATCCGTCCCACCTTAAAACGCTTCGCACCTCTCTGTCAGCGTCTTTTGTCCTTTAAATGTGTTGATAAACAGCAAGCAGTCTGCTTTCACATCCCCCACCACCACACAGTTTCCTCAGCTCAAGTCTGTTTATACAACTCTAAGCAACTGACACACAGGTAGAGTGAGAAGTCAAGCAAAAATCACACCTTTTATAAATACTATATCGTTATTTGGAACACATGCATTTTGTGTATGTTCTGCATCTACAATGATCTATGTAAAACACATCGTTAAAAAAAGAAACATTTTTCATGTTTTAGTAATAATTGACAAAATGTAGATATGAAGTTTCAAAGAAACACTTTCACAAAGGATACAAATATTACAGAACAAGTGTGTTTTCATTCAAAAATATAACTGTAGAAAAACCAACACGTATTGGGGTGCGACATTGACACGCATTTACTATGACTGCTTTGGTGATGCAACGGTATCAACTGTTGACTGGAAATCAAAACTTCACGGGATCGATCCCCGATGAGTCCGTTTTGAGAAGTGAGCTGCTCATATTCTTACTATTTTAGAATAAAACCCATACAATTGATTCCAGTTTGTAACAGCCGGTGTAAATGTATGATACTTGTAAAGGTTATTATTTTTTTTTTTTAATTCAGTTTCATTCTCTCAGTTGCGTTCACGATCCTACTCTACCCCCACCCCCCCATCTGACACGGCTGTTTTCACATAAAGACGCACTATACTTGTGACTTTAGGCTGTAGGAAGTAACTAAATCCAAATAAATAACATTCAATCTATCTATCTCTGTGGAAGCGACACTGTAAATCTGGTTTTGACTTTTTTTTTTTTAAAAAAACTGCAGCAAGGAAAGGAAGGTTAAAAAATAATGTAGTGACAAGCAGATAAAGGATATTTAATTTAACTAGTCGGGCCTTTTTTTAGATGAATGGGATTGACTGAAACACATTGAATTAAAGTGCGATAACAGCTCTCAGTATCTGCTTCGACCCTTACCTGTTTTTCTCTTCTGTGAATGCTTGCACTTTAAGAATTTTTTGCCTTTTCTTCAAACATGGGAGGCTTGTGCATATGACAAAGTCATATTAACATTTAATTCCTTCCTTTTAATAGCTCTGACTGCACAGAAATAAGAGATGTCTACAATTCAATATTGACTAGACTGGAATGCAAATTAGAGATATGCAATGTACTTCAAGTGAGCATTATGGCCAAAAATAAATATCAGAATGATAAAATTTGGAGAATAACGGTAATTACTGCATTATAAATGAAATAATGTTGAGCCACAATGTGATGCCATGCTCTAAAAGCAGTGATTATGTAGCAATTGTAATCATGACTATTGCTTGACATCTTTATAGCTTTACATATTAGTGAGAGAATTAATCCCCGTTTTGTATCACACTTTTGTTTATTGGTTGGTATTGAGTGTGTGACTTGAATATTCATATTGTACCGTTACAATTTGAGTCTCTAGCAATTGCATTGGTGACTGTTACTATAAATACAGGACTGTGGAATGTAAATAACAGTACTAAAATATTTTGCTCCATGCAAGTAAGAGACCATAATAGTGTCGTGCCTAATGAAAAAAATATCACAATTTTCTAAAAGCAATAACTTTACTTTCTCAAATAATAGTCAAAAATGTGTTAAAGGAACATTTCATTCAAAAATATCTATCCATCCATCCATTTTCTAACCCACTGATTCCGAATACAGGGTCACGGGGGGCTGCTGGAGCCAATCCCAGCCAACACAGGGCACAAGGCAGGAACCAATCCTGGGCAGGGTGCCAACCCACCACAGCAAAAATATATATATTTTTATTTATTTGTTGTGACATAGAAAAATGTCTGTTCTCATGTTTGCATGGAGAAAAAATATAATAAGTTTGACAGAATGGGCGTCTATGGAGACCAGTACCGTACCATAGAATGGTAAACGATATCAAAAAAAGCCCATAAAGATCATCTCACATTTACTGTCCTGCATAATCCACATCAATTATCCAGTCATATGCTCACAACATGCAAAATACATGCATTTTTTTGCTTACATATTGTTAAATATACTCTTCCAAAACCAGCATTGGTCATCATAGATGCCTATGACATTGATAATCCTTTTTCTTTTAACCTCCAATAAAGACATTAACAAGTCATCACGACAAAACACACAGGGGTAAGCAACACATAAAAAATAAAAATAAAAAAACCGAGTGGAATATTCCATTGATGGTAAAATCCTACGGAGAAACACACTAGGATTTACAACGCCAATTAAAACAGCTTCATCAAGGACAGAATGCAAACAAAATTTTAAAGTGAAACTCTGAACTCTTGACAGAGACAACATTTTAGAAATAGTGCAAGAAAAAAATAAAACAATCTCAGATCCGCTGCAATGCACAAGGCACCAGAAATTAATGAAAGGGAAGATATAATTGTGGCAGCAGATTAAGAGGAAGAATATGGATAACCACAACACACAAAGGTGATTCAGCATGCAAGTTTAAAAACCACGATGGATCATTACGCTTTAGCAAAAGGAGGGAATGACATTGTAGTTAGATTTCCAATAGGGAACCGATTCCTTAACACCATACCCTACACAGACAAGGAACAAGCATTGTGTTTGCCATCCTAAGAAATGAATCACCATACTATACTGTGTACGGGTCCATATATCTCACAGCTCAAAAAAAAAAAAAAGAGGAATTTTTACATAGCTTACAAAGAGATTCACAAAGATAAAGTTATACAATATGAGGAATTATTACAATTGATGAGGTGGGCGTGTGGTTCTTTCTGAAACTAACAGGTTGCATGGTAAGAAGCCATCATATATGAAATCTTGACGAGCACTTAAAAGGCAAGGGAAGCCCAATCTTGATAAATAGCTCCAATCATCCTTTTTCTATGCCAACTGATCAAAACTGAAAGTCACTGGGATCGGGAGCCAGTCTCCAAAGCATTGCTGGAAAAAATCAGGCACAAACCCATATTCACTCACTTCGGACAAATCCATGAGATGGAAAATTAACCAACTTGGTATATGGGTGGAAAACCCATGCAGGGGGATTGTGGAAAATGCACGCAGACTGCGACTTAGTGATAGGCAATGGGTGAGGTGTGGTGTGTACTGATTAAGGCTTTGCGCTTCAGATCCTTAAGTTGTGGGTTCAAATCCCGCCACTGACACCACGTGGCCATAAGCAACTCCCTTCTCCTGTTTGTTACCCAATTGGAAAAAACAAAGTACTGTAATCAAATACATCTCAGATGTTGCAAGTCGCCCTGGATAAGGTCTCAGCCAAGTAATAATAGTAATAATAAACTGAACCTAATCGCAGGGATCTATGAGCCCGCAGTGCTACTCAGTACGTGTTTGGTTATGTCTGAAATCCTTTTCCCCCACTGTTAAATTTTCCCTATGAGGGTCATTTTTAACGAACGTTACCTTAAAACGCCTTTAATTTGTACAATTTAAACGTAAACCTCAACTGCAGTATCATTCATTTTTCGAACCGGCACATTCTCAAAAAATAACATCACAATTTACTCTTTACTCGCCTGTTCATTTGGTATATCCAGATTTTAATGTCAGCTCATCGTGCTCAATATAAATGGCGCAAAGTAAACTTTACAATGGAATGCACCTCACAATGGGGTTACCCTTACCTTTCTTATTTTTATAACACATTCAGACTGATTAAAAGCAATCACACCGAAGTTCCCTTGGTGAGGAATCTCATTTAACTGACCGCACGTGCCTCATTAAACATGGATCTGTTACTGTTGCAGAGTATGCGATTTCGGCCATTTTTCATGCAAAAAGACGCGACACGCTCCAGCAATTTAATAATCAAAACAAAAATGGCCTAGATGCAAACCTGTCCGCTAGAAACAAATATTTGCTGTTCACGATTGGTGCACCCTTCTCCATAGACACAATATGGCGATCAAATTAATGACGACCTTCGAACATGGGGGTGTCTATTAACCCTGAATTGTGCGTCTTGCTCAAACATTGCTAGCTACAAGCATCAATAGATGCACCCCCGTAAACAATGTATTGGACTCAATCCCACACAGGAATAAACCCTGGACCTCCCTGCACGTGATGGCGGCGAGCAGAACATCTGAGAAACTCCCCACCTTTCCCCTGCACGTGCCCATGCTTGGCACGAAACAAAACACAAATACCGCACATACCTTCCAGCAGGCCTCGAACTAGTAAGCACTCCAGACGGGCAAAAAAAGCACATTAAGCAGGAGTCCTGATCATCTCTTTCTGTCCCAACATCACATAACTCGCGAGTCGTTTTCGTACGAATGAGGCGCCCAAGTTTCTTGTGTTTGTGTTTTTTCGACCACAACCTTGCTATTGGACACACATTTACGTCAATCAACTCGGTCGTCGATTTAACTAACCAATAAGATTTACGGAAACTTGTTTCCGCCCACAGAGTGAAACTTTCAGGTAAAACACTGTGTTGCTGTATGTGAGATTCCCCGAGTAATTTGGTGTCGCTTTTGATTTGGCATACGCGTAGCCTACGTGATAAATGCCTGATCTGTATTAGCCTGAGCAAATCTAGACTTTTTAATTTAACGCATGCTCAGTTACAAACGGCGTCTTCTCGGCAAAGTGCACGCGCGTTTGCATTTCTGATGCATTTAAACACGAAGAGTATCAATCACTGATTTTTTTATTAATGTAACAAGAATTATGACAATATTGGCAAATACCAGCATATAATAAGATTTTCACTCTGCAACTCAGACTGATAAAAATATAACATACAGTAAAACTATTTGACATGTTAATAAAATAAAAATTGTAATAAATGACGAGCGCCAGTCACCACTAATATTGTTCCGAGAAACCAAATTAGTACGTAAGAACGTAAGATATTTAACATATGAGAGGATACCATTTTGTCAATCAAGCTTGTTTGATTAGCTAATGGCTAAGATTATATATATATAATCTTATATATATGTCTGATCACAATCTGATATTTTAGTGGTTACCCACCAGGTAACGCTTGTGCTTGGTCGGCCAGTCAACAAAAAACTGATCATAGGCATATTATATAGTACCTGCCAAATAATACAAAGAGTGCAAGACACATAGGATCTTGTGTGGGGTCACGTTCATCTCGCACAACGACTTAATCGCATCTAATAAACAGTAACCTCACTAACCAAATTAAGTTTCATGCAATCCTGTAACGTAACGACTGTTCACGACCAATTATTGCATCATCTGATTGACAAGCAGTGATAAAATATCCATTCCTGTCTTCATGTACAACAAAACAAATAAATGCAAAATGGCAGCTTTAAATGAAAGACTAAAAAATCGCAGTTTGTTTCAATGAATTTGCACAAGGGTGGGTGAAATGGCGAAAAAATGGTGTGTTGTGTCGCCTGACTTTAATGGCAGCACGCGGCTATACACGAGAAAAATCTGTCCAAGTTGGCTAGTAGCCAATGAAGAATTCTATCATGATTAGAAAAAGAAAAAAAAAACTAAGGCTGCGGAATACAAACAACTGGCACAATTGCCAGACCACCAAAGAATGTCTATGCTTAAAGCAGAAGTAGGAGAGAAAATTGACGAAATACGAAATTTATGTAATATGAATGATCTCTCTATTATATTAAAAAGTTTTCTGTCGAGTCCTCGTTATTTAGCCTTGACCACGCCCCTCCATACAGCTCGTCCAATCGTTACTCCTACTGCGCACACCGTCTCTCCGTCCCACTCGGTGACACTCGGTGCTAACTTGCAGTTCAACGCAGCCGGTTATAATGGTAAGGCAGAAAAGAAATTATCTATTTAAGAACGTTGACTTTTAGAAAAAAAGCGGCAAGAGCTGATAGTGAACGTCGAAAAAAAGAAAATGAACAAAAAGAGTTGCATATAATAAAAATCAGGAACAAAAAGAATCATCCAATAAACAAAAAAGAGAAAAATATCCTGAACAAAATGCTAATAGAAATGCAAAAAATAAACGTTTATAGAATGTAAGTTATAGGATAAAGTAATTCCTAATATTGTTTTTGACTAGGTGTTTCTTACTTTTTATTATGTTTTATTTTCTTACTTCTTTTACTTTTTTAGTTTTTACTATGTCTTATTATTCATTGGTATTTAAAATAAACAGTTGTAGTGAAAAACTCAAGTAACTGATTTTCTACCTATAATAACTAAGGACCAAACCGTCTTCCTCCCTCGCCCTGCATAACTCTTCTAGGTACCATCACTTTAAATACAATAGCTAAGCCGTAAGATAGTGGGCGCTCACTGCCTGCCACCTGGGGTTGGCAAGCGAAGTGAGCAGGGCGGTGGAGCCATCTATCTAGTTATTATTATTATTATTATTATTATTTTGTTAATTTTTATCATTAATTATTAAAATTCAGATTACTGCTGCCTCGCACTTAGGAAACCTGGGTTCCCTTCCCAGGTCCTCCCTGTGTGGAGTTTGCATGTTCTCCCCGTGTCTGCGTGGGTTTCCTCCCACAGTCGAAAGACATGCAGGTTAGGTGCATTGGTGTTCCTAAATTGTCCCTAGTGTGTGCTTGGTGTGTGGGTGGGTGTGTTCTGCGGTGGCCTGGCACCCTGCCCGGGGTTTGTTCCTGCCTTACGCCCTGTGCTGGCTGGGATTGGCTCCAGCAGACTCCCGTGACCCAGTGTTAGGATATAGCGGGTTGGACAATGACTGACTGACTGACAGATTACTGTATATTAAATGAATTGTGCTTTGCAAGAAGTGTGATAGAAAACGCTTGTGCTTGTCCTCCTTAGCCCACCTCTTCTCATTACAGGCAACCATGAGCTTATCTATAATGATGTGCCTAGCAAACTGACTGCCCCAGATCAGGTAGAAATAAGTATGTCCAGTACTTGAATAGAAATAATTAAATAATAACATTGGGGTCTCAATATGTTTCATTGCTATTTGTCAATGCCACTGTGGTCTTCCTCCGAACAACAACCAACTGGCCCCTCGCATTGTTGGTTTCATTTAGACCCTAAACGTATAGTTTGAACAGTTTCTTACTTCAGCGAGAGCCTAAGCAAGTTTGAAATACAGGAGAACATCCTTGTAGCATTTTTAAAGGGATCAACAGGGAAAAATAGCGTTAAATGCTAGAAAATGTCAAGGAGAATCATCAAGAATTTCTTAGGATTCCATTAGTACAGATCTAAATTTGCTGTGTTTACTTATTTTTTCGGTACATATTTTCATTGCAATTATTTTTTGAAATAATACTAATCATCCATGTCTCTTGGTTAATATTCAACAGTTTTTATGATATAACCTGACATTTGATTTGTCTTTATAATCGCTTCTGCACATTGCCTGCATCATGAAAATGTTGTGTCAACATAAGCACGTACGCATGGGAGGCAGCTAAAGGGCTCACAAATACTGGACCAGGGGGTGGCAGAGTGCACTGGTCCTTTCTCTTTTTCCTCCACAGACCGGCCACAGGAAATTCCGCCTGGGCTCAATTACGTCACTTCTGGTTCTGGGCTCAATGACATCACTTCCAGTTATGGGTCCGATGACATCACTTCCAGTTCTGGGCTCAATGACATCACTTCCAGTTCTCAGTCCGATGACAAATGTCCCATTAAATGTATGAAGCGAAAAACAAAACTCCAAATCATCCAGACATGCATTAAATCCATCAGCACAACACACATAGTCCTCGTCATACTCCTCATGATGTTCCAGTATGTGGTGAAACGGCTCCTTTAGGGCAACTCTTTTTTCGAATACTGCACTGACCAATCTCAATGCGTATTGCCACCATGTTGGTGTCACATGAGGAAGACGCTACTGGCAAATATCTTCCACTAGGTGCGTGTGCCGAGGAGATCTGCAGAAAAATGCAGCCAGGCCACTGAGGTGGGAAACAAAAGATGTTGCATTCTTTAAGCTTTGAGGCCCCTTGGGCCAATACTAAATTTAGTCAATGAGCATAGCAGTGTATGAATAATGCCATAGGTGCCTTCTCCTTAACTTTAACCTGCACCCCATTTAATCCAGATGACATGACTGCTGCACCATAAAAACACTGCACCACAACTTTATCCAGACATTTGTATTCCTCCAAGAAACGGACAATAAGAGCAGCAACGTCATTGGCTTGCCTGCTACTAGCACCATCTTCAAATCTATGAAACCGCTCCTCGACATCTGTGTCTGTCACATAACGTATGATGCTTATTTATATTTATAAAACATAAAACACAATCTAGTAGCTTCATTGTACCATGTGAATAGATAGCACATACCACACAATCTACGCAGCAGGGACGTGCAGTCAGGGGAGACAGGCGAGGTCATCATGAAAAGTAAAAAAACTAATAATGATAACATAAAATAAATTTCTCCACTGCTCTGTGCTATAAATTTGTTTTCTGTATGATTCCAATAGTTTTGATCATTTTTATAGTCAGAATCGCTGCATTTGCGCATTTCCTGATCAAGTACAGGGGGGAAACACGAGGTGTGCCAGCGACGAGCCTCACCTCACCTCGTACTGCACTCTCCCTCACACACTGCAGGGTTGATGCCTGCAATTGGTGCGTGTCTGTTGTTGTCTCTCTGTACCTTGCCAATGTAAGGTTTGCATACACGTTTGTTATACACTCTGACTTTCTACAGTCTGGCTAATATCTTTAATGAATATGTGTGACATATTTAGTCGAGCTGGTCGGACATAAAACCACCGTGAACAGGCACAAGGTGAGGCAGACAGTACGGTGCCGCCCTGAATGGGGCGCATGTCAGCCCAACAGGTGGTTGTTGCTGATGTTCTTCTACACTGAGGCTCTGGGCGCATTCAATAAGTTAGCGATATCAGGAGGACAAGTGGACTGCAGCAGTTATTATTTTATTTTTTGTTCCGACTGACTGCCAAAATGTAAGATTATACGGTATATCTAAGCTTAAAATTTTCTCAAAACTGGACTTTCAGTCAAAACAGGAAGTGATAAATAATGGAAGACCAACGTCAGAACTAAAAGATTTGCTTCAAACTAAAAGACAAAAGGCAACTCGCTCATTTCAAACCCTAAGTCCTACAAGAAACCGCTTTTACTGCTTTATGTGCCTTTTGTTCTCAAACTATGACAATGTCTGGACTAACACGGGATATTGTAACATGAAAAATTTACCAAGAAGCCTGCGGCCCTAATACGCTTCCGTAGTTTTGTGTAAAGACCTAGGGAAAAACGCAATAGCCTTATAAACGCTTTGTATTCAATACAAAACAAAAATATTTTCCTACTATCGTTCATACAGTACTATGAGAACGAAGACTAAAGCACTCCAGAGCCGAAAAAGAAGAGTCAGCGTTTAATTCTGTTCATTACAACGGGCCATTCCATGACTGGTCACCCTTCACGGATGAAAAACATTTTGTAACATATCGGACATAAAATAGTAACCTTCTATGGCGCTTGTCGTGCTGCTAAGCTGTGTGCATCAAAATTGCGTTTGGTAAAATTTGAACGTTGCATTTACATGCCTAAAAATCAAATTACTGACCGGTCGCTACAATTTTGATATAAATACCGTGGATGGCATTACATTTGTTGTGAAAAAACCTCAGTTAACAGCCCCTTATCAATCGTTATCACTTAAACTTAATCTGCTCAGTAGGGAGGAGTGCATTTCGCAGCAAAATTAATAACAATGCGCTTAACGAAGTGGATGGGTGTAGAATACAGAGAGAGAGACAGAGAGAGAGAGAAGAGAGCCCAACGCAGAAAACAACCACACATGCACTTTCTTTCTTTCTTTCTTTCGTTTCATCAGTGTCTTTGGTAAAAGATGCCCTCCGATTGCTGCGCAATGCCTATAATAAATCTTCTCGAGCTAAACACGTTCATTAAAGTGTCGCTTTATGCCCCGGCTCCTTAAATAATCTTTTTTTTCTACGTTATGAACACGCTGGCAGAGTCCTACCTGCGCTGTTATTTTTAAATAACATTAAGCACACGGGAGTAAGTAGCCAGAATACTAAGGAGCGGCGAATTTGTACCCGACTTCGCCCTCGTTCCCTTGTAATGAGTTTACCGCCGATGCGTGACTGCCCGTTGTAAGCGTAAAAGTCAGTGTCTTATGCATTTTCCAACGTTTTACCATAGATGGGTATACTTTTGTAAGCGATACGAAAACGCCAGGGTAGACGGAGTTCGTTTTAGTTTTTATCTACTCATTTTATGTCATGCTTTAAAAAAATCAGGCTCTAGTAAAAATAACTTTTATTTGATAAAAACATACAAGTTATTCTTAAAACGAAACAGCCTAATCATTTTGTATTATGATTTAGAAACACACGGGCAGTGTAATAGCATAGCAGCAAATATGATTTTGTTAATTAAAACAAGCATGCAAGACTGCAGGGAATGTTCAAGAAAGTAAATATCATGGCCTGTTTTTTAAGGGGGTGGGGTTCTCACACGCTCTCCTATTACACTGGGGGACTTTGGAGGAATAATCAACAATGAAATACAAAGTGTCATACAGAAGTGAACGCACATGGCCGATAATACTCCTTCATTTTCAATCATGCAGCACTACTACAGGTTCATAGCTGTGTGTTCATTTGTGCAGTACTGTATTCACTCTGTGTTTTTGGAGCACACGGGTCTGTTCCACTAACTCTGGCCTTACTGCACAATTTAAGGGAGGAGGTGACAACTGTAGAGCCTTCAATGGACAAGCTGAGCTCCCTGGAATGAGCGCCAGACTCTTCCTCCACCTCTACCACAATGGACAAGAATGGCTGGGGAATGACTCTGCAAAAGATTAACTTTTTACATACTGAAAGACAATAGAGGTTCACACCTCATTATCACGAGTATGGCACAGGTAGGGAAAGAAAAGCAGAGGCAGGGGGATGAATAGTTCTACACATTTACTGTATTTTTTTTTCCTAAGTTTAAAATCCTTTAAATGCTACATACAGTAAATTGGATTATGCGGCAAATAAAATATCATTCCAAAGCAATATGAATACATCCTAGCAAAGTTGTATAGTTTGGAACGTGTAAGTATTTATATACAAATAATTGGGAAGACACTTTTAGTGTATTTAAATCACTTTAAAATCGTATTATTTACTGAGGCAAATCTTTTACTCAGAGTGGCTTTCTGCTCTTAATGTCTTTTAGTTCACAATATCTTCATACTAATTCAGGGTTATCAGTCTACAATCAGACGTAATACGCTTCATTAAATGGAGCTTTGATAAGGACATAAGATCACAATAAGTATATGTGCAAAAAACGATAAGAGAAAGTTTTTGAAAAAGTCAATTGTTTTAAATTCACTGTGCTCTCTTATTGATTTGAGAAATATATTTCAATTTGTTTGTAAGCATTATTCCTTCCTTTATTATGGGTAGTGACAAACTTTACTGCACATGTTCCATAAATCAGTGACCACCAGTGCAATATTCTATGCTGTGGTGTGCTGGGCTGACAATATCACATCAGGAGAGGCCCACCGATCACCAAACTGATAAAGAAGGTGGGTTCAGAAGTGGGACATGCTGTGGACCCCCTGGAGGCAGCAGAGAAGGAAGGAGTAAAAAAAACTGAGTGCCTTTATGAACAAAACCGCACATCCCCTCGCAGACACACCAGCATGAAGGTCAATTGATTGCTGAAACACTACTGGGGCCCCTTCATACTTTGGAAATACTCCTCTTACCTTTAGTTAAGTCACAAGGTGTATTCTTTTTTTTAATTTTTGTGTGCATTTGAAGGAGATTGTCAATTTTGTTATGATATTTCTATTATTCTTGAGCTTTTGTACAGCATCTATCTATCTATCTATCTATCTATCTATCTATCTATCTATCTATCTATCTATCTATCTATCTATCTATCTATCTATCTAGCTATTATATAGTTCCTTTCATCTATCTATCTATCTATCTATCTATCTATCTATCTATCTATCTATCTATCTATCTATCTATCTATCTATCTATCTATTATATAGTTCCTTTTATCTATCTATCTATCTATCTATCTATCTATCTATCTATCTATCTATCTATCTATCTATCTATCTATCTATTATATAGTTCCTTTTATCTATCTATCTATCTATCTATCTATCTATCTATCTATCTATCTATCTATTATATAGTTCCTTTTATCTATCTATCTATCTATCTATCTATCTATCTATCTATCTATCTATCTATCTATCTATCTATCTATCTATTATATAGTGCCTTTTATCTATCTATCTATCTATCTATCTATCTATCTATCTATCTATCTATCTATCTATCTATCTATCTATCTATCCATTATATAGTTCCATTTATCTATCTATCTATCTATCTATCTATCTATCTATCTATCTATCTATCTATCTATCTATCTATCTCAGTTTTTCTTGTACTGATTCCAAAGAATTCACTTAATCCACTTTTTCTCACATTGTGGAAAGAATACACTGTTTGTGTGATGTTATTTGTGATTCTGCTCACTGTAAAAGTGTTTTTTAAATCATCAGTTCTTTGATCTACCTGACCACCTTTTGATTTTCACCTTGCAACTGTATTCCATTTCCATCTTTTTCCAGCCTTGGTGTTAAATTATCACTGACCTTTTAATGTCACAAATAAGATGCAGTCAAATCTTCTTTCTACCACCAGTGTAGACTGTCAGACGTGTAGATGTGAATACATGTAAACAACTTCTCTTTAGAATAAATACTCTTCGTGGTTTCATTAACTATCAGCTGAATTACTGCATTTCTCTTCTCAGTGGTCTTAAAGCAAGTACAGTATTAACAGATTTCACTACAATTAAAAAGCTGCTACCAGAGGCCTAACATAATGGCTAAGCTGTATCTTTCTTGAGCTGGACTGAGTTTGATACTGAATCTCATCTTCAAAACGACATTTCTGATTAATGTTGATGTAAATTCACAAACCCCTCACTGTTCTAGAAAATTGTGATAGAGCTCTTGAGAAAGACCTCTTTAACTTTGTGACACTTAGTAAAATACCAAAATCTTCAATTAAAACTTAAATCTTAAATGTGCAAACAATGTTGATAGGTTTATGGGGTCAGTGTTGTCATGTGTACAGAATTCAGTGAAATTCCTGTTTATATAATTGTGAGTCAATTCCGATTCTAGGTATTCCAGGCCATTTGTTAGTTGTGTAATTTTGGTCGAATTATATACTGGCTTGAAGTAAAGTTCCATCATCATTGATGCCAATGTCTTCAATAACTCTGAGGTCCAGTTAAGAACGGCCGTCTTGGTTAAGGTGTGAACAACACAATGCCAAAAGCCTCTACTGGACGATGAGGACAAACTGGTATGGGATGACTGGTGGGGAGAGAAAAATAAAGACTCACACAGATTAAAATAACCTCTAGGTGCCTATGATTGTTGTCATATATATACATGAAATATACATTTTAAGTTTAGCTTAACACAATAAGACTCATTTAAAACTGACGATTAGGTTGTGTTCAGCACTCTCCCTTTGTATGTCTGTTTTTAGGACTCCTCCGTAGAAAAACTACATTAATTTCTATAATTTTAAATCATTCAAACCTGTATTCATTTTTATCATCCAAGTGACTTTTCCCTAGCTGGTATACTGATCCTAAACTGAGTGTACTACGTAAGCTTACTGCCAATTCTTGAATCTTTATAGACTATTTGCCAATTTTTCTGTGGTTTATTAATCATTTAAGTAATTTTATACTGTATTTGTATTCATCTATCCATTCAGCCATTTTATAAACTTGTTCTTTTTTATTGTATTATTTTGAAGCAGTTTGGAGCACTGATTGATTTTTTGATTTGATTTTTTTGTACACTCAGAGCTTTTTAAAATTACGAAGTAATAGGAGAAAAAACCTCCATGCCAGTTGCAGCATAACTAGCAGAACATGACTTGCTGTCTACGCTAAATGGCTAATATTTCTTACTTCAGTTCTGTTTAAGTTTTAATGAGCAGTGTTCAGACTATAATGTCATATCTTGTCCATCCATCCATCCATTATCCAACCTGCTATACCTAACCACAGGGTCACAGGGGTCTGCTGGAGCCAATCCCAGCCAACACAGGGCGCAAGGCAGGAAACAAACCCCGGGCAGGGCGCCAGCCCACCGCAGTCATATCTTGTCTTCCTTCCAAATTAAAAAAAAAATAAATTTAAAAGAATAAAAAGGCAAGCAACATACTGCATATATAATATATACAGTAATCCCTCGCTATATCGCGCTTCGACTTTCGCGGCTTCACTACATCGCAGATATTATATGTAAGCATATCTAAATATATAACCCGGAGTTTCCGCTGCTTCTCGGGTTTCTGTGGACAATACTTGGTTTGCCCAGTTGATTTCATACAAGGGACGCTATTGGTGGATGGCTGAGAAGCTACCCAATCAGAGCACGCAGTTAAATTCCTGTGTGCCGATTGGCTCAGCCACGGAGCGCCGAATTCAATTGCGCTGCGTTAACCAGGAAGTCTCGTCTCGCTCATTCAACATCAACGTGTTTCGCTGTGTAAAGAGATTTTTGTGCTCTTGTGTGTTTATCTTTGTGCTTAGTCAAGCCCTTCATTATGGCTCCAAAACGATCTGTCTATCGTAATGGCTGTAACATATGTGATATCGGAGACGCTCGATATCATTAAAATAATATTTAGGTTTTACTGTATATAAATAGTGTGTTACATACGTAATTTCAACAAATCGTACCTGATATCTAAGAGAATACAAAGGGTTTATGCTGTATAACTGTGCGGGAAATGTTTATAAGAGTGTGGGAGAGTTTATAAGGGCTTAAAATATATAAAAATAACCATATGAACATATGGTTTTTACTTTGCGGATTTTCACCTTTCACGTGGGGATCTGGAACGTAACCCCCGTGATAAAGGGGGGATAACTGTATATATATATATATATATATATATATATATATATATATATATATATATATATATATATCTATATATATATATATATATATATTTGCAGCTGGAGATCCACAAAGGGAGAAAATAAATCAATTATCATAAAGTAGTTTTTATTCCTGCGCTTTCAACCCCTACCAGGGGTCTTCATCAGTGGATAATGCTTTGACTTACAAGAATCAAAGGCAATATTTAGCAAAAAATTACGTGGTTGGTGGTGGCTAGGTCTGTGTGATCGGTTGGTTATTGGAAGTAAAGTCTTGTTTATTAAGAATAAGTTCTTCTTAAGTTTGCATATGCTGGATTTATGTCCAAGTGTCTGTTGATGGCGTTCTCATTTGATAACCAGGATTCAGCCAGCTCTCTGGCACTTTTATTATTGGCTTTAAATTTTACTTGTACATCGTCCCAATTAAATGTCGCAGATTGTTCGTGGGTTTGTGTGCTATTCTGACACCTGACTTGGCCAGGATGCGCGCTGTACCTTCAGACACATTGTGGTGATAAGGGAGTGAGTGCCCGGTGGGGTGGGGGTTCTGATTCAAGTCAATTGTTTGTTGAGTTTTTTTGGCGTCTTCTGTGTAGGCTTCGATTAATGAATGTTTTTGAGTATCCGTTTGAAGTGAAAAGGTGGAAGAGATAGCGTCTCTCTGTCAATTTTGTTTCCTTCGTTTTACAATGGGTGTGGATTCTTCTGACTAGAGTTTTAACACAGCTCCGTTTATGAGATATCGGGTGGTTGCTGGAGAAGTGTAATATCTTGTCTGCGTAGCATTCTTTACGGTAAACACTAGTGGTCAGGGTGGCGTCATTATTTCTTTCAATGTAGATGTCCAGGAAGCTGATGTGTCGGTTAATTTCTTTCTCTATTGTGAATTGGATTGCCGGGAATATTGAGTTGATGTGGTTGTAGAATTCATTCAGCTGATCATTTTTTATTATGACGAATGTGTCGTCCACATACCGTATCCAAATTTTGGGTGTGAACTGAGATAGAGCCACGTTTTCAAATCGCTGCATTACCAGTTCTGCTAGAAGTCCTGATAACGGCGATCCCATTGGCATGCCTTCTTTCTGAGTGTAGTATATATATATATATATATATATATATATATATATATATATATATATATATATATATATATATATATATACTAGCCATCCGCCGCAGCTTCGCCCGCATATTAGTGAAACGGACAGCGAGGAGGGACCCGGCCCAGCTCTCTACTCCTGACGTCACGCTTTCCCCTCCTCTCGGACAGCAGCCTCTGTCTTGGATTAATGCGAATATATCGCTCCTGCAAGCGAAATGTGATTCTTAATGCAATGAGAGAATACGCAAAATCAACCAGAATGTTCATGCAAATTATGGAAAAAAACCCGATCGGAATCCTTTAAGTAGTTCTCTCGTGAAAGTGGACAGACATACGAACGGGTCTAAAAAAACTATACGAAATTTAGCGCTTGGATCACAAAATATTTAAAACTGTTTCTTAACGAGCACCTATGGGCCAAAGGTAACCTACATTCCAAATTTCAAGTCCTAAGTCCTCATGGTTTGGGAGATTTCGTGATGAGTGAGTCAGTGGTATTTGGCTTTTATATACTCAGCAAAAAGAGAAACGTTCCCTTTTCCAGGACTGTGTATTTCAACAATAATGTTTTAAAATCCAAATAACTTTACAGATTATTATTGTAAAGGGTTTAAACAATGTTTTCCATGCATGTTCAATTAACCATAATCAATTAATTAACATGCACCTGTGGAATGGTCGTTAAGACCTCAACAGCTTACAGAAAGTAGGCATTTAAGGTCACAGTTCTAAAAACGCAGGACACTAGAGAGACTTGTCTACCGACTGTGAAAAACACCCAAAGAAAGATGCCCAGGGTCCCTGCTCATCTGCGTGAACGTGCATTAGGCATGCTGCAGGGTGGCATGAGGACTGCTGATGTGGCTAGGGCAATAAATTGCCATGTCCGCACTGTGAGACGCCTAAGACAGCGCTACAGGGAGACAGGAAGGACAGCTGATCATCCTCACAGTGGAAGACCACGTGTAACAACGCCTGCACAGGATTGGTACATCCAAATATCACACCTGCGTGACAGGTACAGGATGGCCACAACAACTGCCCGAGTCACACCAGGAACACACAATCCCTCCATCAGTGCTCAGACTGTCCGCAATAGGCTGAGAGAGGCTGGACTGAGGGCTTGTAGGCCTGTTGTAAGGCAGGTCCTTACCAGACATCACCAGCAACAACGCCGCCTATGGGCACAAACCCACCTTCGCTGGACCAGACAGGAGTGGCAAAAAGTGCTCTTCACTGATGAGTCACGGTTTTGTCTCACCAGGGGTGATGGACGGATTTGTGTTTATCGTCGAAGGAATGAGCGTTACACCGAGGCCTGTACCCTGGAGCGGGATCGATGGCTAGGGCCATTTCCCCCAGAAATGTCCAAAAACTTGCAGGTGCCTTGGTGGAAGAGTGGGGTAACATCTCACAGCAAGAACTGACAAAGAGCTGAGAGCTCAGGAACTGTGTCTGACAAAAGCATTCACGTGAATGAGGGTTGAGAGGACCGTGTGTGTGGTTCAATGTCGTTAAGAAGAGGCGTGGTTAAGGCGTGACTTAAAAAAAATCTCATGGCCAAAGTCTCATCTCGCGGGACTTCTTGTCACGTCAAAGGATTTTTTTATGTAATAGAAAGAAATCCATTTCACTTATACATCACAACATACAAAACACAAAAATATTCCTTTTTTAAATCCTCTGGTCCTCCCATCGTCACTTTTAAAACAAACACAACTGACGTCATATCAGAGCCCATTCCAAAATATCATGTAACAAAAAAAAATCAAATCTTTTATATTCCCATATTCTTCACTATTTCTGTTGCATACACTGAAAGGTAAGTAGAAATCTTTTTCTGCATCAGGATAGTAAAATCTGGAAATTAATAACAACAGTTCCAGTTTTACAGTTTATGGGATCTTTCAAATGATCTGTGTATATATTTAACAAAGTATAATAATGAGAAGAAAGGCTTCACTAAAACACACCTATATTCTGAGATAATGCATTCTAAACAGTGCTTATTAACCTCAGTTATTAAAATATTTTTACTTTAGAACCTCCTGACTTAACACTCATCAGAACCATCTGCATATACAGTATATTCAACAAAGCATAATAATGGGAAGAAAGGCTTTACTAAATTTTAAAACTGTATGACCTTGAAGAAGTGTCGTCAGCTGTGAGAGTTTTAGGCATTTGCAGTGAGTGAAAGTTCACTTGGGTAGACTCTGTCCTCTGGACTGCCTTTTGTGACCAAGCATAGCATGATGGGAATTTGAATGCTAAATTGTGCAAATATTGTAGGAAATTAAATTAAAAACATATAATGGAACTGTTGTATGGTAGACACACTAATATGGGGGTAGTTAAAGGAAGCAGTGTGTGTTCTTACTGTGGGATGGGTGGTCTGTGTGGCGCGACCTATTTGATACCACTCTGAAGTGGAGAGTTCATACTGCAAAGCTATGTGTGCGAGAAACATGCAAAACCTGATCCCGGGGGTCGAGGAACAATTTTCTAAGGTTTCAGTTTTTTTTGTTGCTAAGTATTTAACATGTTTAACAAGTGGATGATGTATTGACCCCGATTATATAACCGGGATATGAAAACTGGTAAATGTTTATAATAAACACAGACTGTAGCTTCTCTAATGTGTTATGGAAACAAATATAACGTCACTGTTGTGTTCAAAACAAAAGCAAATGTGACATCTTATTGGTTAAATCAGGAGCAGCAAGCTGTTTACTTTCACAAGCATTTGTTTAATCTGGGATGATTTTTGGACCATCACTTCATGTTACATTGCTCTCGTAGTTGTGATTTGAATATATTGTAGCTATGTCTCCTAACTACCTCTCCTTAAAAACTGCTGTAATTTACTGTACGCCTGATAAAAGTAGCAGTTCGGTATTTCTAAATGAATTCTCTTTACACCGAAAGGCAGAGAGATTTAAACTCGTCTTCTTTGGCTGCCAGAGTTAAGAGTACATTTTATGGTTTACTGTTGACATTTAACTTAACTCGGGTTGATGATTCTTAAACTGATGTTAAAGGCTTTTTTATTGTGATAAATACATTTTATTTACACAGTATGAAATACAACTCATTCCCATTTTAAAGCCTTTGTCGTTCCCATCATCAAAAACAAAACCCTCACTCAATATGACGCCCTGCACTACATCTTCCTCCATCAACATCCATCCATCCTCCTCTATCATTGTCTCATCTGCCCAATAAATAAGGTCCACCGATTCTGGCAACCTTCTTGTGCCTCAAACTAACCTGTGTTTAAAAAGTGCGAGAGCCTTCAGCTCTTTTGGAACCACCACTTTAAATGAACCAGCTGACTCAAATCATTCTTTTAAAAAACGATTTAAAACTCATTTGTTTAGGACAGCATTTAACTTACCCTCACATTCTGAGCCACCTTTCACTTTACCCTCTCCATCCAGGTGCTCAGGATGAATTGCATTTGTATCACAAATTATATTATTTGTTCAGTATTTTCTTGTAGTATTTTATATTTTTATTCTGGTTTATTGTCTCTAATTCTAATGCTTTTTGTTTCCTGCTTTTTTCTTTATTTAGAATTTTATATGGAAAGCATTTGTGTATAATGTTGTATATGCCCTGTTGTTCATTCTGAATTTGTATTAAGTGCTTTGAGCATGGGAAAGAGGCCATATAAATAAAATATATTATCATTATTATTATTAACAACAACAACAATAAGATTATTATTAATAATAATAATAATAGTTCCAATTTTAAATTATATAGGAGAAAGTAGGGTGAAATGACACCTTTTATTGGCTAACTAAGTAGATTACAAATGCAAGCTTTCGTGGCAGCTAAGGCCCCTTCATCAATGACCTTGCCAGTGGAAGACTGGATGGTGTTAATGGTTGTAGATACTCTACGAGATATTGTAAGTTGATGTTTTCATCTTCCGCACGATCACCACTAACTGTTTCAGCATAGTCTACTGATACGCATTTAACCGATTTGCCACATAACCGATCGACAATTTTCACATTTGACTTCATCGTTTCTCAGTGCTAGGATTGCCCGTATACTCATTTCTTCTGTTGATAACCCTTCAGGATGAAATTCTCCAAGAAGATTTGGACATACGGAAGATAGCATAAACATTTATAAGAGCTGAGAGTGCAGGAACTGTGTCTGTTTCAACATAATATATTTATATGCATTTAACCAATTTGTTGTGTAACCGTTTGACATTTTTGGACGCATTTAACCAATTTACCGTGTAACCGTTTGACATTTTTGGACACATTTAACCGATTTGACACATAACCGATCGGGAATTTTCACATTTGACTTCATCGTTTCTCAGTGCTAGGATTGCCTGTACAGTATACTCATTTCTTCTGTTGATAACCCTTCAGGATGAAATTCTTCAAGAAGATTTGGACATACGGAAGATAGCATAAACATTTATAAGAGCTGAGAGTGCAGGAACTGTGTCTGTTTCAACATAATATATTTATATGCATTTAACCAATTTGCCGTGTAACCGTTCGACATTTTTGGACACATTTAACCAATTTGCCGTGTAACCGTTCGACATTTTTGGACACATTTAACCAATTTGTTGTGTAACCGTTTGACATTTTTGGACGCATTTAACCAATTTACCGTGTAACCGTTTGACATTTTTGGACACATTTAACCGATTTGACACATAACCGATCGGGAATTTTCACATTTGACTTCATCGTTTCTCAGTGCTAGGATTGCCTGTACAGTATACTCATTTCTTCTGTTGATAACCCTTCAGGATGAAATTCTTCAAGAAGATTTGGACATACGGAGGAAAGCGTAAAAATTTATAAGAGCTGAGAGTGCAGGAACTGTGTCTGTTTTAACATAATATATTTATATGCATTTAACCAATTTGCCATGTAACCGTTTGACATTTTTGGACACATTTAACCAATTTGCCGTGTAACCGTTCGACATTTTTGGACACATTTAACCGATTTGCCACATAACCGATCGACAATTTTCACATTTGACTTCATCGTTTCTCAGTGCTAGGATTGCCCGTATACTCATTTCTTCTGTTGATAAACCGTCAGGATGAAATTCTTCAAGATGATTTGGACATACGGAGGAAAGCGTAAAAATTTAAGAGCTGAGAGTGCAGGAACTGTGTCTGACAAAAGCATTCACACGAATGAGAGGTGAGAGGAACCGGAAATGGTTGAGAGGTGGGCAGGACCCCCTCTACCAACTTGAAAAAATCTCTTGGCAATAGTCTCGTCTCATCTCAAGATTTTCTTTTATATTAGAGAGGTGTTGTACTTCGCGAGGCAACTTTGTATTTTTTCCCATTGGACATGAAAAATGTAATGTGAATTTTGACTGGCAGCGTAACCGGTTAGTTCACCTACATGCTGGTTCCACAGTCACCATTTGTGTCACACGGTTGGAAATACAGCGGTCATTTATATATACAGTATACTTGCATCTACTTAATTTCTTTTTTTTGATCGGGAGGATATTAGCATATATTTTTATACATGTTTGTTGCTGGGTATAACTCAACAAAGTGTATTTAAATGAAAAAGTCTTCATAATTATTGTATTGTATTCAATAACACTGTAATAGGCCTAATATAAGGCACGCAAAATTGAAAAAAGTAAACTCCTGGCTCATTTATTCTCACTCCTTATTGACTGAAATGGTGAACTATGAACATGAATGGATTCATTTTAATCTGTGCGAACTGAATCTGTGCGATCTTGTGAGGTGTGAACTTACACAACACTGGTAACCATCATTGGCTGTGTCGGAAAGTTGTCACTCAATTACTAAATTGGACACGCCGAGTGATTTTCAGACATGTGGACTGATGTGGTCTTGCAATGAAATCAGCAATTGCATTCGGTAAGATTGACCTAACCCTACGACGAGACGTCACCTAACCTAATCTTGTAACAAAATAGAACAGAACATGTCAAATTTTTATTTATATTTAAACAAAACAAAAAAAAAAAATTGAAGCTAAATGATGAACTGAAAAATGTCTGTTATGGATATGACCGCCTAGCCATCCTACTTATATAAACACTTCCTATATAAAAAATGAAATAAAAGGTGTTACTGTTGGTTGCAGGAAACCAACCTTTACTAAAGATAACCTTTTGGAGTAAAGTAGTTGGGTTGGGCTCTGGAAACCGAGTGCCATTGTTTCCCAACATCTGATTTCTTTTAAAGATTAATGTGTTTGTGTACAATTTAGTGTAACAATACACCATTACGAGTCTCACCCACACAAAGTGACCTTTAGGATAAACAGACAAAGACCTTCCTCCTCGCAGCTTGTTACTTTGTGCTCAAATTCTGGCCCAGCCTGGCTTGCCTCCATGTGTGTTTATGGTTTAAACTGCGAGACGAGTCTACCAGCCACATTGTGTTGTTGCGAGCTGAGGCCGCTTTCTTCCACCCTCAAGCCCGTGAGCCATTGTGGGTATATATATATATATATACAGTATATGCTGTGAAGGAACAAAGAGTTGAGTGAGTCAGAGAGTCAGAGGACGAGGGGATAAGCGTTTAACAGGTGAGAAGACTTGGAGATTGGCTGCTGGGGTTATATGGAGCAGAAAGTAAAAGGTCAGACATGACAGTGGAAAGAACGCAGGGCCACCCGTGAGAGTGACCTGCCAGGACCATTAGGGGGGCACGTCGTTTTGTTGTGTTCATTTTGGAGGGTATTATTCCAATATGTGTGATGCAACTCCATGATGCCTGCTGCAAACCCCAAGATAGCCATTCTCTGTGTTGAGTGTTTTGGCTTTTTATTTTTTCTCTTTTTTCATTAAATCTTATTGGCTATTTATTATTTTTTTTACTTTATTTTATCTTCATATTATTTATTTAAATTGTGGTTGCAGACGTTTTATATAAAGAGTTTATATAGAGAGTATTTTATTTTGTTATGCAACTATTCTATGACTATAAATGATCTTTTTTTCTGCAGAGCGTCAAAAGGTGTCGCATTCCTGGTAACTGAACTGTGAGCCAGCGCAGTCCAAAATGGAAAAGAAAACCGAGAGGCCGAATAAACGGAAGACTTCAACTCCAGAGAGAGCAGGTATGTGAGAGAATGGGGGTCTCTAATGAGACACGACTTACCTGCCTGCATTCTGAACAGCAACATCGGCAGAGTAGCAAGAAGAAATAGTCAAGATTTATTTGAAGATCTGCTGAAAATGAAAATTGAAGAATAAGGATGACAATAATAGTAATAATAATAATAATAATAATAATAATAATAATTGGCCCAGACACGATGTGGTGTCTTGAATGTTCTTGATGTTTCTGGATAGGCGCGTCTCCCAGGGCTTCAGGTTTTTCAGTTTTGGTGACTTTTGATGGGCGCCGTGTCTGACGGAGTGTGCGAGTGTGCAAGTGTGCATACGTGTGCTCTGTGATCGACTGCACTCTTGTGTTGGATTGTCTATCTGTAGTTCAGCTAAAGCTGCTAGGACTGGCTCCAGAGCCCTGAGATCCTGTGTTGCATTAAGTTGTTTCAGTAATTAATAGACAGAAAATAAGACTAGTGATATTACTAACACTAATTCTACTACTACTGCCGTGTAGGGGGTCACAGTGGACTTGTCACTATCTATATCCAGGTGGAGTACAGACGTCATTAAAGCACAATGTGTGGAGTACAAGTCAATGGAGGTTATGCCAGGCTAGTTCTAAACACATGATGGACGCATGTTATCTCTTATCTAATGCAGCAGGTGCTGTGTTTGAATCTGCCTTAGAAAATTCAGTTCTGGGATGGATATTGGTGAAGGTGATTACTTAAAGTGAATCTAAAAACTTGTCTTTTTAGAAAGATATTTTGTTAAAGTATAAATAGATTTTCTTGTTTTATTATTTTTATTTTTACTTTGTAGCACTTTGAGATTTCTAAAATATGAAGTGCAATATAAATAAAATTTATTATTATTATTTTTTATTAAATTTATTATTCCAGCCATTGTTTTAGCTGAGGTACTGTAGTATTGTAAACTGGACAGATGGCAAGGGAACAGTAAACTCGCAAACAAAATTGTTAGACTAAAAGTCTGCTTTATTAGAATCTCCGTGTAATCTGATCACTGATTCATACTTCTTTAACAGGATGGCAACTGCCCGTCTCTCCCATTGTGAAGGCTGCTGCCTACTCTACCAACAGTCCTCCAGGCTACAGACCTACTGGACACCCTCGTACGGGGCACATCAAGGCCTGTCCACCAGTATTGACCTATTTGGTCATCGGAGGTGGTCCCCCGCAGCTGATGAACGTTGGATACAGTGGACGAGCCCCACTCTGGAAATCACAAAGCAAGGATCCAAAACTCTGTAACGTCCATCAGTCCTCCAGTTCAACAACTCATCTTCGACAAAGTTACCGAAAAGTGACCGGCCTTTGGAGACGAGCGGTTATAAAGTTAAAGAAGGCATTTAAGGCCATACTGCCTCGAGGGAAATGGGAGATGCCTTAGGCAGGTTGGGCTGCCTTCTCTATCTATCTATCTATCTATCTATCTATCTATCTGTCTATCTATCTATCTATCTATCTATCTATCTATCTATCATATGATGCCTTTTTATAGCACCTTTTTCTCTGTCTTCCTGTCTCTAATTGTCAAGTGCAAATAGTACAATGAAATGTGTTCTTGCATGTCTTCTCATTTGACAAAATTACAACGCACTCAAACAAAAAAGAGAAAGAAAGATACATACTTATATATTTATATATATAGTTATATGCAATGTGTATAGTATTATTTATTTACCCACAGTTTTGTGTGTAACAATACAGTATACATATTCTTAGGGTATATAGTGCCTTTTGCATTTATCAATATTATCTAGCACCTTTCATGTCAGTCTGTCTGTTTGTGAATTTCCCCTTGGGATTGATAAAGTATCTATCTATCTATCTATCTATCTATCTATCTATCTATCTATCTATCTATCTATTATATAGTGCCTTTCCTATCTATCTATCTATCTATCTATCTATCTATCTATCTATCTATCTATCTATCTATCTATCTATCTATCTATCTATCTATCTATCTATCTATCTGTCTGTATATTTATCTAGTATATGGTGCTAGTAACTTTGAAAATGGTAAGATATTGCATGTACATATACTTCATAGTACCTATCAATGCACTCAGAGATTATATAATACTTTTCCTATCTATTATGCAGTGCCTTGTTATAAGGCAACTTTCTTTCTGTCTTCCGCTCTAGTCATTTGGGGTAAGTAAGGTTTATTGTCATATGCAAATAGTACATTAAAATTTGTACTTGCATGTCTTCTTAGTTCATAAAATAATAAACTGTAAAATTAGAAAGAAAGAAAGTATACTTAGCATGCAACATATATAGCTATATATTTGCAGCTGGAGATCCACAAAGGGAGAAAAATGAATCACGTATCATTAAGTAATTTTTATTCCTGAGCTTCCAAACCCGGCCAGTGGTCTTCATCAGAGGATAATGCTTAGACTTACAAAAATCAAAGGCAATATATAGAATAAAATTACGTGGTTGAAGGTGGCTAAGTCAGTGTGGTCAGAATATTGAGTGTAAAGTCTTGTTTATTATGAATATGTTCTTCTTAAGTTTGCATATGCTGGATTTATGTCCAAGTGTATCTCATTTGATAACCAGGATTCGGCCAGCTCTGTGGCAGTTTTCGTACTGGCCTTGAATTTTACTTGTTGTTCCAGTTAAATGTATGTCCCTATGTCCTGTTCATTTAGTGTGCGTATAGATCAATGATCGTGAGTCCTTTCTTCTGACGGCGTTGCGATGTTCCAGTGGACGTGTTGCGATTCTCTATTCAGAAGAATCCACACCCATTGTAATACGAAGGAAACAAAAATGACAGAGAGACGCTATCTCTTCTACCTTTTCACTTCAAACGGATACTCAAAAACATTCATTAATCGAAGCCTACACAGAAGACGCCAAAACAACTCAACAAACAATTGACTTGAATCAGAACCCCCACCCCACCGGGCACTCACTCCCTTATCACCACAATGTGTCTGAAGGTACAGCGCGCATCCTGGCCAAGTCAGGTGTCAGAATAGCACACAAACCCACGAACAATCTGCACACGGTCTTCTTTAACGCTAAAAACAAGAGATCGACAGCAGAAACACGAAACGCAGTGTACAGCATTCCATGCAGTTCGTGCTCAGCGGTATACATTGGACAAACTTCAAAAAGAATCGCAACACGTATACAGGAACACCGCAACGCCGTCAGAAGAAAGGACTCACTATCATGGATCTATACACATACTAAATCAACAGGACATACATTTAATTGTGACGATGTACAAGTAAAATTTAAAGCCAATAATAAAAGTGCCAGAGAGCTGGCTGAATCCTGGTTATCAAATGAGAACGCCATCAACAGACACTTGGACAAAAATCCAGCATATGCAAACTTAAAAAGAACATATTCATAATAAACAAGACTTTACACCCAATACCCTGACCACACTGACTTAGCCACCTCCAACCACTTAAATGTTTCTATATATTGCCTTTGATTCTTGTAAGTCTAAGCATTTTCCTCTGATGAAGACCCCTGGCAGGGGTTGAAAGCCCAGGAAGAAAAATTACTTTATGATACGTGATTCATTTTTTCTCCCTTTGTAGATCTCCAGCTGCAAATATGCAAGCCGTATCACAGACCTTCTCTTCCATAGCTATATATGTACAGTTATATACAATATATAGGTTTGATATAATTATACGCACTGTTACAAAATATTAATTCTTAATGTATATAGTGCCTTTAAAATATTATATAGCACCTTTCACATCTATCCATGCAGCTCTGTAGTATATAGTGCTATTCATATCTAGAATTAAGTAGCTTTGTGAATGATAAGATATTCTCTTCAAACCTATATATGTACTGTATCACATAGTGCCTTTTCAATCTATGTACCTATACTGTACACAGATTATACAGTTCCTTTCTTATCTATCTATCTATCTATCTATCTATCTATCTATCTATCTATCTATCTATCTATCTCTTTTCTTAATTTCAGTGTAAAAATTGACCCCTACAGAGATGGTTGAAGGGTCCTTCCTACAGTGCAGGCCGACGCCTGATACTCCAGTGGTGCTACAACACTGCCCTCTGCTGCATGACTTCAGCACTACACAAAGAGATTTGAACATGCAGTGGTCCCAAGGGGCCCTATTTTCAACTGTAGTAGTGGGCCAATTCTTAATTTTGCTAACAGAGACACAGGATATTTTAAAACAGTTTAAGCAATAGCTGCTGGTCTTCCACATGTCATTCATAGACACAGAGAGTCATTAACAACTCACTAGATATCCAACTGCAAGGCTGTAATGTTATTGAAGGGAATCACGGAAACCATAACTGTGGTCTTAGATTAAAATCTTGACAAGACCTTTTAAATGAATGTGACTTTCAGTCCGTGTTGACTGAAGAGAGATTCACCACTAAACTGCTGGCCTCCTAGACGTTATGTAACATAACATTCTCAAACCTGCATAATCTGGTTTAGGGTTGGTGTGGGCAGGGGCTCCTTTGAAAATTAATAATGTAAATTAGCTATAACCTATACCTATAACCTATATATAACCTAAAGCTATAATTTCTATGATAATTAATGTTGACTTATGTTTATCTTTTATTGTGTCTTCTATTTCTCTATTCATTTTGTAAAGCACTTTGAGCTACATTTTTTGTATGAATATGTGCTATATAAATAAATGTTGATTGATTGATTGATTGATAACCACATATCCATCCATTTAACTGACCAAGCATTACTGACCTGTAGATGTCCTCAGCAAATGCTAGAAAGATTATAAATGAACTTGCACTTTCATTTTATGAATATACAGTATATATATTTATATATACTTACTTTCTTTCTTTATATATGCATAATCCTATAAGACATCATTTAGAAGACACTGAAGGTATATACTGTAATTTTTATGAACTATATACATTATAAAATAGTCTGTTTTATAATAGAAATAATTTACATCTATTTATCTGTTGCCCTGCGGTGGGCTGGCCCCCTGCCCAGGGTTTGTTTCCTGCCTCGCGCCCTGTGTTGGCTGGGATTGGCTCCAGCAGACCCCCATGACCCTGTAGTTAGGATATAGCGGGTTGGATGATGGATGGATGGATGGATATTTATCTTTTGTCAAACTTGCTTAATATAGTACAGAGTCATGGGAGCTGAAAGTCACCCTGGCAGCAACACCTACAAGGCATGATGGGGGATTCCAGTCCATTATGGAGCACACTCATCAGCTCATCAGCTCAGTTTATTGGTGGCAACTTACTGAACTGTGGGATGCTTTAGAAAAAAAAAATAATTGCACCCCACACAGACGAGGGGGAACATGCAAAATCTATACAGGCATTGACTGGGTATGGATTTGGTTCAAGTCTCCTTGAGTGTTCTGCTTGACTTGCAGATAAAATTACATTTGCCTTTCTATTTAGTGTAATGTCGTTCCTGACAGTATGGAGTGCAATAAAGGATCGAACCCTAAATTAGTGTCAGTTTGTTATGTAATCTAAAGTTTATCAAGAACCAGCGCTAGGAGGGGTATTGGTCTGTCACCGTAATCTCAGTGGAATCAAGAACAAACCCTAGATGAAGTGTCACGCCAGTCCAGCAGGCACAGGTAGAAGTGTGGCACAAAACAAGGCTTTTTATTTCTTTCCATGGAAAACTCTTCCTAAGTGTTTCCCACCTCCAAGCACAGTATGAAGCACCAAACACAAGCACTGCAGCACAACCTAGTTCCAAAAAGGTATATTAACTCCAGTCTTCTCTCCCAGACAGTCGCAGTCTTCTTCTCCACTCCTCCTGGCAAGCTTTGTCCTCTTCCTCCCAACTCTGGCTCCCCGAATGAGATGTGGCTGTTCCTTATATTCAGAATCCCAGGAGTACTTCTGGTGTCACATAATTGTGGTCTTGTAGTACTTCCAGCTAAGGCAGGAGCCCTGCAGCATCCCCTGGTGGCACCCCCGGAATCTTTTATATAGTGCCTTTCATTTCTATCTATCTATCTATCTATCTATCTATCTATCTATCTATCTATCTATTATATAGCACCTTTCAGGACTATCTATCTATCTATCTGTCTATCTATCTATCTATCTATCTATCTATCTATCTATCTATCTATCTATCTATCTATCTATCTTATCTGTTATATAGTGCCTTTCACATCTATCTATCTATCTATCTATCTATCTATCTATCTATCTATCTTATCTGTTATATAGTGCCTTTCACATCCATCTATCTATCTATCTATCTATCTATCTATCTATCTATCTATCTATCTATCTATCTATCTATCTGTTATATAGTGCCTTTCACATCTATCTATCTATCTATCTATCTATCTATCTATCTATCTATCTATCTATCTATCTATCTATCTATCTGTTATATAGTGCCATTCATATCTATCTATCTATCTATCTATCTATCTATCTATCTATCTATCTATCTATCTATCTATCTATCAAATCAATGAACAGAATAATTCGGTGACAATACTACAGTAACGGCTACCATTACCGATTATATGGTTCTGTACTGTTGCTTCAGGTGGGTGCAAGGGAGCCCTTTAGGGGCTTTTACAAATGTGAGCAAGATGACTGTTTCTAGAAGAAGATCAGTGAATAATCTGTTCATGTATTTTGTGTACCCAGTTATTCCAGTACAGGGTGGTACGAGTGGCACAATTGAGTGCCTGACAGGAATCGACCCTAGATGGCACATCATCTCGTCACACACAGCACAGCCACACCGATGTGCAAATTTACTGAAGCCACCTGAACGTGCTATGCCTTTAGTCTTCAGGCTTGTGGCGTGAAACTGATACATCTAAAGAATGTATGGAGAATGTGCAAAAAAACACCCAGGCCCGCGTGTCCCGTTCGAGCGGATTTGCTTTATATAATAAGTTACATTTTCCAGCGTAGATCAACCATGTCTCAAGACAGGCTTTGCGGTCTGGCAATCCTATCTATAGAAAAAGACATTGTAGATCCAGATTAGACTACGAAGATGTCGTCAACGACTTTTCTAATCAGAAGGCAAGAAAAGGGGATTTTCGTCTCTGAACATGGAAATCAGTAATAGATTTCATGATGATACCTCTACGTTAATTTCACACTTCTTGTCAAAACACTGAAACTCACAATTTATTTGTAGGCCATAAACATGTCTGAATATTAATGCACAAAAACACGATAACCGGATGACATGACATCAACGTGAGTTATGACTATGACATCCTGCATATCGAGGCTAAGAGTACACTTGCCATTTGAGTACGTTTTCTAGAAGAAGTCCTGCTAATTTCCGCATGACACCGCATCGCATTTTGCATGAATTATGAATTGCACTTTTTTATTAGATTATAGTCTGCATGTTATCTTGCAAAAATTTCACGGAATACTGTAATGAGACAATCTGGTGTATGCTAACATTATTGTTTTATTAAATTTGTGTGTAAGTTTATACAGTCCACTGTACGACGCTAGAGGGCGCTGTCACTCCTCAAACCCAACAGACCAACGTCCAAGACACCAGGTTAAAGCACCACCAAATATTTGAATTTCTTTTCTCCTCCTTATAATGTGCCTTTAAAGCACCACCACCACCACAATACATAGTCGTCTTCTATAATACGCTACCGTGGCTGTTCGTTTGTCTGTCCAGGATTTTAAATCACCTGCAGCTCGCAAACCAATTTACCTATTGACTTGATATTTGGTACACATATACTAGGTGATGTCTACTATCCGCTTTCGATGTGATGATTTTTATTACTTTTTTTATTTTATTTTATTGTACAATCAACTCTCGGCAGTGCGCAGCAGGGCGGCCGTGTGGCGCATGCGTACGGGCGACGTTCTCTTTTCCTACCACCTTCACTTATCATTCTTGAGGCAGAGCGAAGACTTAAGTGTCAGCTTAAGTTAACAATTAAAGAAAACGTACTAAGTAATTGCAACACAAACACTGACTTGATCTGTTTTAACGCGAAAAGATGCCAATGGAAGAAGAGAAAAAGCGGGCCGCTAGAGTAGAGAAAAGAAGAGCTGCTCAGGAAGCAGCAAGCGTATCAACCTCTGAGGAAATGAATGATAAACGTACAGAGAAAGAGGAGGAAGACTAGGAATGCTCAAGTCAAGTGTATTCACTGCACACCGTTACTGGTAATCAATAATAACTAATACAATTCTTTTCCTCCTCTCCTCCCAGCAGCTCTGTCACACTCCCTCCCAACTCCGGCTCGCTTGCTGGGTCTCCACCAGTCCTTTATATAGTCCTTGACCTGGAAGTGCTTCTCCTCTTCTGTTCACGTGACTTGTCAGCACTTCCTGGTCAGATGGAGAATTACATTTTTCTTCAGCTCCAAAGTACTTCTGTCCTTACATCGCCATGACTTGGGAGTACTTGGAAACTGAAATCCCCTTGTCTCCCTGCAGCGTCCCCTGGCGGCACCCACGGTATCCAGCAGGGCTGTAAAGTCGAACTCCATCCCCCATAATGCCCTGCGGGAATCTGGGGCTCCGCTAAGCTGCAGGGACACCGCCATCTAGCGTCCTGGGGGTTTCGTCTGGATTGAGCTGCCGGCCATCTCTCCCACCACACATACCGGTATGAGTGCTTGACGTAACCGGCCCCGGGTGGGGTTGGTCAGCCCTCAGCCCCGCACACCCCTAAGGCTGCTTCTGATTCCAGACTCCCAGTTGAAATTTCAAATATAATGTCTGCACTGTGGATTCCACTGACAACTACTTTTTGTGCTTCAGTGCTTTTTGCACATGGTTTTTGATTTAAATATTATACAGTAGAACTACACGGCTTATTTATCATGAAGTGTTGTCCCACACTTTATCAGAGGTTGTCTTGAGACTAATATTTAAGAGTGAGATGTACGTGTAAGAGCTGAATCTACTGTCTTCCTCATTCATAACCACATGTTCGTTGGCTCTGCCTGTACAAGAGAACTGATGTATATTGTGTGGCCGAGGTTCGACTTGGGATTCCCAGCCCTCTTGCACACCTTCTTTGGAGTCCATCTGTGCGTCAGTCCCATTGACTAATGAAGGCCCACAGACCTGCCTATGGAAGCTATCACAGCAGAGTGAAAACCAAGGTCAAAGGAATCGCTTGCAGTGCTAAGAGACAGCATTGTGTGATCTGGGAAAGTGTACAGAACATTCCTGCAGCATTCAAGGTTCCCAAGAGCATAGTGGCCTCCATAATTCTTAAATGCAAGAAGTGTTGAACAACTGTGACTCTTCGTAGAGATGGTTGCCCGCCCAACCAGACTAAGCAATCAGAAGAGAGAAGGGACTTGCTAAGGGAGGTGACCTGATGGTCCCTCTGGCTGAGCTCCACAGAACATTCTTTAGAGATGGGAGAAACTTCCAGAAGGACAACCACCACTGCAACACTCCACCAATCTGGGCTTTATTGCAAAGTGGCCAGACGACATAGGAAAGCCTGCATGGAGTTTGAAAACACCTGAGACTATGAGAAACAAGATTCTCTGCTCTGATTAAGTCAACTTTGAACTGTTTGGCTTTAATTCTAAGTGTTACATCAGGAGGAAACTGGGCACTGGTCATACCAGTCCAACGGTGAAGCATGGTGGTGGCAGCTTCATGCCATTGGGGAGCTCCTCAGTAGATGAGACCAGGAGGCGGGATCGAGGGAAGGATGAATGCAGCCCAATACAGAGAGGTCCTTGAAGAAAACCTGCTTGTGACCTCAGAGTGGGGCGATGATCCACTAATCCACCATGTCAATGACCTAAACCGCCTGGAATGGCAAAGTGAAAAGCAGGTGTGGCCACTAGAGGGCACTCCTGCTGCCCAAACCCAGACACAGACAGACGCGGACACGAGTTCAGCAACACACGCTTTTAATTTTGCCTTTTTTTTTCTCGTGGGAAACGCTTTCCCCTCGTTTCCCATCTGTACAGCACAGTTCAAACACAAGCACAAAAAACACACTTTACTTCTTCTTCTTCTTCTTCTTCCTTTCTCTCTCGTTCTCTTTCTTTGCCTCCACTGTTCCTCTAGCAAGCTTTGTCCACCTCCTCCCGACTCTGGCTCCTTTTATAGGACACCCGGAAGCGCTCCAGGTGTCCAAGGACCTTCTTCCGGCAGCACTGCCTCAGATTGAAAGTTGAAAATATTCAAAATATATAAGAGAGAAAGCTAGAAATGAAAAGTATCTGCCTGGCATTGGTAGAGGTATCGCCATCATATTGTGCTTCATGTGGAGCTGATGCTGCTTGTCTATGTCAAAATTAATAATAATAATAATAATAATAATACATTTATATAACCCTTTTCTCACTTTACATAATGAGTGGGGAGTCACTTCAGCCACCACTAATGTGTAGCACCCACCTGGACGATGCAACGGCAGCCATTTTGTGCCAGTATGCTCAGTATTAGCTGTTAGGTGGTGATGGGGTGAGAGAGAGAGATAACCAGTTAGAGACAGGGAATGATTAGGGGGCCAGAATGACCAGGCCATGGAGGTCAATTTCGCCAGGACACTGGGATACTCCCTACTCTTTATGTAGGATGCCCAAGGATCTTTTATGACCACAGGACCTCTGAAGGATGGCACCATTTTTACAGCACAGTGTCCCCGTCACTGCACCGTGGGATTGGGATCCACACACAGACCTAAGGGTACGCCCCCACTCCCCGCTGGCTTCGCCAACACCTCTTCCAAAGCTTTTCCTCGGTGGTCTCCCATCCAAGTACTGGGCGGGCCTGAACATGCTGAGCGTCAGGTGGATGACGTCTTCTGAGGCGCAGGTGGCATGGTTGCTTCAATTTTTTAATGTTTCAGATATTGCCAGACTTCTTTTTTGGATGCTCCTTGAGACAAGGGGACACATGTATGTGGGAAATGGGGGGGGGCAATTGTGTTACTGAAATAAATGAATTCACAATTCATCGCTAAACTTTATTTATGATGTTGGTGTTATGGAAGATCAACAGGTAATACCATTTGTCAAAGGAGATGAGAGAATCAGATTGCATCTCAGTGGAATCAAGGTGACAGTTGAGACCACCATGAAGTGGACCCAAGAGAGGAGAAAAACAAGCAAATAAGGTCAAAGGTCAAAAGAAAAACCAACAAACAAACAAACAAACAGGTCTTACCAAATACCCAGCATGACAGAAACACTAACTGTAAATGCATTTGTGTGGGAGAGTGTGTGTCGCCGCTGCTGGGTATTCCAGTGGGAGTGGTGGTCCACCATTTTGACTTTCTGCAATATTGTGTTTGTATAATGGAAAGTTACCGTTCGGGCTCGGATCTTTTATTGGATATTAGTGTTATTATTGGATAAAGAAAAGCACACAAAACAATGTAGTAAATGCAAACAATCTGAACGCCATCATGTTAAGGTCAGGCTGCTTGGTTAATATCGAGCTCCTTGGTAGGTTTAATGTGATTTGTTTTTTGTTATGCCATTCGCCTTTGCCAGCATCTCCATCTACCTTTCAGAATCCAAAACATGAACACGTCTAAAATGGCTCGTCCAAGGGGGCTACTACCTGGCTCTAAGGTGTCAGCTTGGACTTTGAGACCGGCTTCTCATTTATCACAAAGCAAGTATGCGGGCAGCGCGTGGCTCCTAAGGCCCAGTAGGTTTCATCGGGCATCTCAACCTCCATCATCGACCCGCTTTATAGGGCAGAAGCAACAACTTGAGAAGGACCCCTAAAAGCAAAGCAGCTCTTGGTTTCTTCTTGTGCAGAAGCAGTAGGGGGAATGGGGTGGGGGGCAACCAGGAGGTGGCAAGTTAAGTCTGACTCGAGTACCAGCATTTAGATTTTTATCTCAGTCCGAAACGTCTGCTGGACATGTTCGTTATGCTTGGTGGGGTGGCGGCGGGCTTTGACAGTCAGAGCCCCGTTATCTCCGAGAGCAGACGTCACTGAGGTGGGGTCAACATCCTCAGGCAGCTGGCATTTATGGGTAAAGGTGTTCATTACGGTGCCGTCGGCTGCAAGCTGGCAGAAAGAGAAAAGAAGAAAAAGAACACAAAGAAACAGTGAGAGGGGAGAGAAGGTCGACTTTCAGAACACAAAAAAATCAACCCAGGCTTCAAGACACCTTTAACCTACGGAAGCATTGTAGATGAAGTCAGATGGAGGACTCACACCACACACGTTCTCCTCAGAGGGTTGGAATTTATAACCGGGTCCCAAGAACTCCAATCTCACAAGTCCATTTTCATGAACTGGAAGAACCTGGGAATGTGGATGGGTGGGTCCAACTGCTCAGAATTCTACTGTTCGATTTCCCTGAAGGGGTAACTGACTAATTCATCCGAAGAGAAGGTCTTTACGATGTTAATGATCACAGAAAAGACTTCCATTCAGACCGTCTCCCCGTTATGGCATGATAGAGGAGTGGTGGAGTAGTGGAGTGGCTGCCAGCTCACAGCTCCAGGTTGCTGGATTTGAATACTGGGCTGGTGAGTGTCTGGACTCCTTCGGTTCTGTGGCTCTTTGGAGAATCCTTGGGTACCGCTGGCAGGGCCGGATTAAGGTGGGTGCTATTGATGCTGCAGCGTTAGGCCCATTCCTGAAATAGGCCCAGATGAAAACAGACGAGAATTTTCCGGAAGCTGAACCGTTTTCCTTTGCTATATTAACCTCAAAATAATTCTTAGAATGAAATTTGGAGTCCGACTTTCGGATGCCTAGACACAGCGTTACTTATTATACGGTTACTATTGTTCTTTGCACTGTGACATAACTATAACATCGTTGTGTTTATTGTTAACCGAAGATTTTAAGTTAATGCTATCAATTTTACGTTAAACAGTTTACTTAGTAATTTAGCTGCATTTTTGCAATATCTTGGGGATTCTTGCCACTTTATTATTGTTCAGTAAGTACCATGTAGTGAATTTTTCACCTTGAAAGTTAGTCGTACAGTTAAAATCGATGGCTATTTAAATGGTTATCTGTGAAGGTAAAGCTAAAAGCCAGCCTGCGGGCCCGGTGTGGATGTTTAGAATTTTTTAAATCCTCGACAGGATTCTGGTCTCTTATGAAATTTAAATCGTGAACAAACTTTTACCCTCAAGAGTCTGAACTGAGTCACTTTGACCCAACGTCTCTGCAAATTCATTTTTTCTTACTCTGTTACGTAAGAGAATTGTGAAATTTTGTGCATTTCTTTGTTAGGTTTTCTGCATTAAGTGCACTTTTCAGACAATTGCTATTGAATGTTGATGTTACATAGTTTGAAGTTAATCGCGAGTTGTTACGATACTACGTCGTTATTATAATTGATGTTCAGAAAAGGCTGGCTGGTTGTGTCACAAGCAATTAAGGCTCCTCGGTGGGTCTGAGTGCGCGTGTACGGTGAGTGTCGAATGCAGAGGCACCAATGGCGAGAAACAATAGGCCTTTTATGCTCTGCAGCATCAGGCCCAATTTCGTCTTAATCCGGCCCTGACCGCTGGTCTGACTTGTGTGTGTTGCTCTTGGAGTCCTGAATGAGGCATATTACCTGTATTGTGAGAGAGCGTCAGTTATGGCACTACGGCCATGTGGCGCGATTACCCAAGGGTGATCCAGCTCGTAGGATCCTTATTGTTGGGGACCCGAGTGGCTGGACCAGACCAAGGAGTTGCCCACGTTACACCTGGCTGCGGCAGATAGAGGGGGGGGGGACTGGACCGCGTGTCTGCCTGGGGGGTTGCCAACTGGGATCCCGAGGTGTTTTGTCGTGTGGTGGGTGCGGCAACACACTGTACCGGTGCATACTCCCAAACTTGACTTGATTTGATTTGGCATTCAGTCCAGGATTGGCTCCTGCCATGCCTTCAGTGCTGCCAGGATAGGCTTATTACCCTAATGGCCCTCATCTGAAAGACGGGCTCGAGCTTTTTTGCTGCACTAAGAATGGGTGAAAATATTGTGCCCAAAGCATGCAGTCTTGAAGGCTACTGCTATACATGTTTATTACATGGAAGAGCTTGGGCATTGGGTCGGCTGACCAGATATCTATTGTTCCAAACCAGGTTATAACTTAATATTCATGTGAGAGTGGTACACTTTGAAGAAATCAAAGAGCGGACATTGGTCCTCATTGCCTGAGCGTTAGCCCAATGAAATTTGGGTAGATTGACAAATTATTGTCCCCCAAACCCTTTGGAGACCACCTAGTGTGTCAATATGGTAGAACTGACCCTGCTCATCTCAGTTATACAAGGTAATAAACAAAAGGATGGACTTTTATTGGTGCAATTTCTTTATTTTTTCAAAATTTTATGGGGAATACTATGGAGGAATATTCCAGACAAAATACAATAAATGTTGAAATGTGACGATAATAAAAAAACACAAAAACACGAGAGCATAAATAAATGAACACCACCCACAAAATGAAATGCTTCATGAAATGAAAACTCTCATTTTCACCCATCGAAGTTGAGAGGATGGGCTCCAGTGAGTATTGCGTTTTGACTGGTCAATCGTTAAGTGAAGCGCGTGTTCAAAGTTGTGACTCTATGCGTACGTGGCAGACACGAGCTCAAGAAAACGCTGCCCAGAATTACTGCTCGAAGCGGCTAATTTAATTTAAAAATCCCCGAATTCATTACCGGCAGTCTGCGTCTTAAGTGTCCGCTCGAAATCTGCCTCCCGGTGGCCAGTTATTCACGTGCTGATGATCCGCCAATCAAAACACAGCACCCGCTAGAGCCCGCCCTCTTAACTTTGACGGGTAAATGTGACAGCTGTCATTTTGTTGTTCATTTCATGTTGCGTTTTGGTGTCACTGACATCAAAACATGAAGAAATAATAATGGAAATGTAATGAAACGTTTAATTATTTATGTTCACATATCGGTGAGTTTTTTTTTTAAATTATTCATGGTCACATTCCACAATACATTTCATTATTTGAGTATACAGCACAACTCCTGGTCTAATTTTGGTCTTGTAACCTCTGGGCTACTGCAAGTCTCTGCGGGCAGGATTATGTTTTAACCAGGCCAGGGCAGACGATTCAAAATGCAGTGGCACTTATGGTATTCAACCAGTCAGTGTGGGCACACGGCACTCCTCTCTTCAGATCACTACTGTGCCCTGACTCGCTGTCGCGACACGTATGAAGTTAAACACCCATAATGCTTGCCTACAGGGTAGTAGTCAGTGGGTCCACGCCTGTGTGAAACCCTTGTCCTTCTCGAGCACCCTGGTCTGCTGCATATTCTTTAACGTTGTGCCCAAACAGAATATGGAGTTTGATTACTGCCAAATGTCCGCGTGCGAGCACCACGCATTTTGTAAGCACATGTTACATTTTGACCAGATTTTGTAGGTGCAAGTTACGTTTTCGGCTCATTTTCAAAGCGTTTTGAACACATTTTATAAGCACGAGATACATTTTTAACGCGCTTTCTGGTCACGTGATTTTTTTTTGGGGCCGCGTTCTTGAGCCGCAGACGGAGAGAAGCTAGGGCGGGGCTTCGTTGTTACAACCAATGGGAGTAGTCACTGCTAACCAGGTAGTCACGAGACACACTTCCCTCCCCACCCCCAAACGGGAACGCGCATCACACGGTTCAAGACTTGAGTGAAAGTATCACTTTTTTTCCACCGGTTAATGATGTGTTCTGTGTTGATGCTGTGCTGTGCCCTCACTAAACGGCATTACATTAGCAATGGACAAGCAAGATGGAGAAAGGTTTGATACGTAACACGTTTTTGAAGGTGTACAAGTGGTGTTTACTTCTGCAGCAAGATAAGTGGGATGTGATTGTTGTATTGCATTGTTGTGTGTAGTAAAATAATGTATAAACCGGCGGAAAAAGCCAAACTTTCACAGAGTTTTGAGTTGTGAGTAATTGAGCGTTGCTGTTTAGAGGAAGGAGGCGTGTCCCGCGAGTGACTGGTAATCAATGACTATTCCCATTGGCTGTAAAATCGAAGTCCCGCCACTACAATCTCCGCCCGCCTTCAGATTTATTTTTCGGTAAAGCTACACAATAACGGGGCCAAAAATCACTTAACCAGAAAGCCAAGTAAACCGCATCCTGCGCGCGTTACACTTAACAAGATGCTTTCAAAATGTAATTTGCGCATATGAAATGCGTTTAAAACATAACTTGAGCTTTCATAAAGTGCACTCAAAACTCGCGCAGTAAGCCTAACATTTCGCAGTAATTAACTCCATACCCAGACTGATGTTTACTTCGTTATGTCCTCAACTGCAAGTCACTTCGCAAAGCAAATAAATGTAAAGGGAACGGGCATCCTGGCTGGGAAGGAGGATGATTTATGACATGGGTGGGAGGCCAGAGTGGATTGACAAAGAAATTGGCTGGTGGGACGAAGAAATAACTTTGTTCCCTGCTGGTATGTTATTACTGATGGAGTGATGGAAGCCGAGAATTAGGAGTTGCTCAATCCTCTATACACCAGGTGGCAGTGGTCCTTGTATGGCAACCCAGTTGGGACACGCGCAGGGGTGCTTGGGAAATGGAGTCCAGCCCTGTCAGGGTCACTAACGAGTACAGTACCTGGCTGTAGGAGGCATAGACATAGAATTACTAGACGCCGCATGACCAGCAGCATCGTACGTCAATGTTGCCGCCATATTGCGAGTGGCACTGCTGTGGAGTGAAGTAATGCATAAAGATGCCTCACGCATGTGCTGCTTGAGATTGTACAAACCTCTGTACGCTCCAAACCAGATCCCGGGGGATTACATTTCATACGTAAGGCTGAACAATTGTTTTCGTTATATTTGGCCATTAGAAAATCACGTTTTATAATCTTAGCACTCAAGGTCACCTTACGGTAAAATTAAACAACATTAGTAAAATTAAAATAAGAGAATAATAAACCAAAAAGCAATAATTAGCAAACAACCAAAATTCACAATTGGTATGCCAGTTTGAAAAGATAAGTTTTGAGGGCAGTTTTAAAATGTGTTATTGAATCGAGCTGACGTATATGAGAGGGAAGAGAATTCCTGAGTTGAGGCGCACTAAGAGAGACGCTCGAGCTCCCATAGCACTGAGTCTGATGTGCGGTACAGAAAGTCGAGCTGCAGATGAGGATCTGAGTGAGCGAGAGGGAGTGTAAGTCTGTAGGAGATCAGCGAGGTAGGCGGTGGAGAGCTTTAAACGTTCAGAGCGGTATTTAGTATTGTATTCAGTAGTGAACAGGGCGCCAGTGAAGTTGAGAGAGAATCGGTGTGATATGTTCAGTGGATTTAGAACAGCAGGTTATTATCCTGGCAGCAGAATTTTGAAGAAGTTGTAAGCGATGGATACGTTTTGTGGGATGCCAGATAGAATAGCATTACAGTAATCTATACGTGAGGTGACTCGGGCATTAACCGATACTTCAGTACTGTGTTGTGTAAAAACTGGACGAAGTCAAGAAATGGTTTCGGAGATGGAAGAAGGCAGTCCGAGAAATGTTACTTATATGGGAGGAATTATTTAGTAATATAATTGCCATTATTACTGTATAAATGGATATAAATAATTGCATGTAAACGATTCACCAAAATCTGTTGTATGTAAACGATACTGTTTTAAACGTTATTGTTTTTTCATCAGAAAACCCGGTTTCCACGTCTACCTGTATTAGTTTAAATGGCACTTTAGCCACTCGCAATATGGCGGACGCGCTAACGTAAAGTGTCTACTGGGCAACAAAGTGAATGTGGCGTCTATCTATATATGTCTATGCTAGGAGTGGCCTGACCGCTCAGAAGCCCTACAACATCATTAGAAATCGACAAGCCCCATCGTCATTAGGGATTGACAAGCTCCAGACCGTCATTACGAATAAACGTCAAGCCCCGGCTGCAGGTAGCTGCCTCCAGGTCCCTATATACTGATAGAGGGACCTGTTGTTTGGGGGGCTGGATAGGACGGACCTCCCTAATTTATTTATGGCCTGGAAGTTCGTCCTTGAAGATATGGCATGGCATTCCCAGGTCTGTCTTAAAAGGGGTCCGATACCTCACATCGGGGAGTCCGATTCGGGGGTCAGCGGGCAACACTCAGTGCAGGTAGTAAGGAGGACCATCTGTGAATTTGTTGTATAATTGTGTCTAATTTTGTAAAAGGTGCTTTATGCAGATTAGTACCCTTTATTTTATCACTACAACGTGCTGTGTTTCGGGGCTCAGTGGCACCCCCTTGTGGTCACATTATGTATGTATTTGTTTATCTTCAGAGAAAGAAAATGGCCGCAATTAACCAAAGTTGGGCACTGAGGCTCAGATCATCCTGGTTGCACCCATCCATCCATTTTATGAACCTACGTATCTAATTCAGGCACACCCACCTCAATTTGGGGGTACCAGTCCATCACAGGTCACATACAGACATAAGAGGTGGAAGTATAGAAAAACAGAGTTCAAGACCCCCTGAGGGCTGCAGCTGGAGCCGAGGGTTATGTCAGGTCCTTGACCTACATGATCTAAACGCACGCTGCCACACTCGCTTGACTGCTTTCCTTTCCCTGGTTTAGTCGACTTACCTTCTCAGCCCGCACTTCAATCTGGTTGTTGGACGTGGTCACAATCACGTCTTCTGGGGAGAAGTCGCTGACGTCCACTGTGAACTGGTAGGTGTCTCCCAAAGTCCTAATATTCCCAGCATTGCCAGTGCGACCTGCTAGAAAAGCAAATCAAAACTGGAATTCATGCTCTGTCTCCTGTGGCCACATCTACACGTAGGGGGGTCTACTCTGAGCTAGAGATGTCTTTCAGGTCAGTGGGCTTAAATGTTGATCCTCATAACGTAAAGCCAATTAATATTGAGTCGTGTAGGCCTTGGAGGACACAAGGAGCACGGACCACCTGAGTGGGAGTCGAGTGGTCTCAAAATCTTTGCCCCCTGGGCCACACCTCACCCTCTGGGTAGTACTAAGATGATTTGTCTGAGGGGCTCACTGAGAACCTTCTGCTTTCGACCATTTTTATTCAATGATTTTATTAGAAGTGAGTTGATGTATCTCAGGGGCACGTCAATTTCGGTTACTGCCAGGGCCCATCTCACTTTTCTGCCCTGACCATGGACTGAACATTATGAACTTTTTCAAATCCTAATGCCCCCCCTACCCCTTTGTCTGGGGCTGCTTCCAAAGTCACAGGAACAGAAATCTGGAGCTGAAGCAAACATTTGTTGGCAGGACCGCCCTGAATTGCTGGGTGTACTTTACAGCAGTCGCCTTCAGAGCGCTTATCTCATGCCTGTCTCTAATCCCGGGAAGCAGCTGGGCTCCATGGCACTTGGCCGTGTTAGCGGTCACTCGCTGCTCTGTGAAGAGCCTCTCGCTTCGCTCCATTGTGTCTCTCTGTCCTTAAGATTGAGGCCTTCCTCTCACAGACCACTTAAAAGTCCAGAAGCTCAAATAGCTGCTGGCTTACTGCGTCTCATTATAAATCACTGCTTAGTTCTGCCTAATATGTCACCATGATGTATCCGTATGTTAATGACACAAAAGCCTTGACTGTATATTCTGTTCATTAAAAGGTCAGAAACCTGTAGGCCGGTCACCTCGCTACACCGTGTCCTTAGGAGGTCGTGTGTCCGAGAGGGAAAAAGAGCATCAAGGCCTCAGACCTGAAGGTCAGCAATGGACACTGGCCAGGCGGCTACCAGCTCAGACTGGACCCTCCGCACGCTCAACCGGTGGCCTGAATGCCTTCAGGGAAAAGAGCTTTTTTGGTTGAGTGAGAAGGAAGTCATGCACAGCTCCTTTCACTTCGTCATCGACTGCAAACTGATGAGCTCTTTTAATAGTTATGTGAATTCCTCTCTCGTTAGTCTGCTGTCGGCCGGTGAGAAGGCCTCTCGTCAGCGGCTGATACCGTCCTGAGCACAGACTATTTTTGAACATCTACACAACGCTTTAATGAACGTAAGCATTGTCCTCGTGCTGAGTACATAAATGGGGCCGAAATACTTACAGCTTCTCCTTTAAAGCAAAATTAGACGGCATTCTGGAGGGTCAAGAGCAGGCGCGTACCGGACCACCAGATTAAGGGTCTGTGAATTACTTGACAAATAGATGAAAATCTATCTATCTATCTATCTATTATATAGTGCCTTTCACATCTATCTATCTATCTATCTATCTATCTATCTATCTATCTATCTATCTATCTATCTATCTATCTATCTATCTATCTATCTATTATATAGTGCCTTTCACATCTATCTATCTATCTATCTATCTATTACATAGAACCTTTCATATCTATCTATCTATCTATCTATCTATCTATCTATCTATCTATCTATCTATCTATCTATCTATCTATCTATTATATAGTGCCTTTCTATCTATCTATCTATGTGATTCAATGCACCCCAGACAGATTCGGACCACTCAGCTCAGCTTCTTTCTCCCCTGAGGTTTTTCTCACATTTGCACTCTTTGTCCTTTTCTATCACCAGAGAGACATGACAGCCAAAGCTCGTGCTGCTAAAGGCTCATGAGTCCAACGACCTTCTTGTCCATCTTCTTCATGAAGCCACTGCAGGTGCTGCTGTATTCTCTCCTTAGCCGTGACCTTGGGGACACTTGGGGTGTTTTGTAGCTTTTGTGACAGTCTGCCACTGACAGATCTCACAGTATAACAAATGATAAATTGTCTCTAATTCCATGTTGGTCCCCGATGTCAACAATCTGCTAATGGCTGGAAACGCCGCCTGCCGTTCTGCAAGTACATTTTCATCGCAGGAGGTCAAGAGTCTTGTTGAAGGTCACTTAATGTGTTAATGACTGTGCTGGGACATCAACTGCTGTCTTTTACTCATATGAGTGAGGATTATTTGGTTATTAATAATAAAATAAATTCTGCTGCTGATGTTTTTTTCTCAGTATTGTATTAACCCTTCCCTTTTTTCTATAACACTAATTTTGCTGCTAATGAACATACAACAACTACTGTCAGCAATCAATAACATCAATAAAAACAATAACAGCATTAGTAATAATGAGAATAGCTCTGTATTAAGTAAAGGCATAGATTAAATATCCGTACATCACACATTCAGCTTGCTTAATATTCATTCAAGATGGCAGGATTATTATTATCATCATCATTACTCCTTTGGATATTATAAATATGGTGCCACTGAAGAAGCATCCGGCCCTACGGCACAGCCATGTAAGATGGCCTCTTGCCCCCCTTGGCTCTCCGTAGTTATTCCCTCCCTGATTCTCGTGCTGCCTTCTTATTTATTTGCTGTACCTGTGAATCCGAGGGGCTCATCCCGGGGTCTCAAGAAGGATCCAAAATCCTCTCCAAATATTCCCCTTGTCTTGTCCATATAGGGGTCGTTGCAAGTAGAGGATGAAGAGGAGGAGGACAGAGAGGAAGAACTCTGGTGGAGGCTGCGCTCCGATCGAAAGGCCGACGAGTTCTTCACACTCATTTACAGACTTGACTCGGCAGGCAGTCAGGCAGGCCAGGAAGAACAGGGGGTCTGCAGAGGAGAAGGTGGACTGGGGGCCGGAGAGCCTCGGCTCTGTCTTATATAGCGAGGCTCTGGTGGGTTTGTTTAGGGGGGGCGGGGGGGCTCACTCAATCAGCTAAATTTAGCAGCCTTCGCTTCTCTGTGGAAAGTTTAGGTGATGAGAGCGAGAGCTGCGCCTCCAAACAAAACCATGATACGCACTCACGAGCCGCATTCCTTCCGGGCTCAATGGGGGCCAGAAATAGCTGCACTCCCCCCTGCTGCCAACATCTCTCACTTGCCGTTTATCCCGGGCTCTTAAAGTTGATTTAATGTAACACGGCGCCTATAAAAAGTACTCACTCTTTTGTTGTCGCATTTTATTGTGATGTAACATTGACTCGCGGTGGGATTCGTTTGGGAAAACGAAAAGACCTCCTAATGTCAAGTGGAAGGAGGCCTCTGCAAAGTGGTCTCCATTAATTAGAAATGATAAACACACAATAACTGCTGGCATAAGTGTTCACCCCCTTTAGTGTGGCACACATGACTGGTGCAGCCCATTGGCTTTAGAAGTCCCAGAAGGAGTTCAATGGCGGCCCCCTGTCTGGGGTTTCAGCCTATTGCAGTCTGAATGCGCCTTATTTAGAAGGACCACCCTGTGGTGCTCCAGTATGGTGGGCTAACCCTATATGTTGAAGACCCAAGAAGACTCCAAGTAACTGATAAGGCCCTTCATCAAGCTGACATCACAGACTTTATTGTGTTGTAAACTTGCCATTTCTGCCCGTGACCTTACACTCGGTAACCCATAATGAAAAAGCAAAAAAACAACACGTATCAATATCCATCCCTCCATTATCCAACCCGCTGTATCCCAACTACAGGGTCACGGGGATCTGCTGGAGTCAATCCCAGCCAACACAGGGCAGGAAACAAATCCCGGGCAGGGTGCCAGCCCACCGCAGGGCACACACACACACACCCAGTGACAAATTAGAATCGCCAATGCACCTAACATGCATGACTTTGGACTTTGGGAGGAAACCCACGCAGACACGGGGAGAACATGCAAACTCCACGCAGGGAGGACCCGGGAAGCGAACCTAACTGCGAGGCAGCAGCGCTACCCACTGTGCCACCGTGCCGCCCTGTATCAATATAGCTTGTAAATGTAGGTATTCAGACCCTAAATTCAGCCCCCTTCCAATTCCAGCTGTGAGTCTTCTTGGTTTCGTCTCTACTAGCTTTGCACGCCTGGATTTCTGCACTGCCTCCCATTCTTCCGGGCAGATGTGCTGCAGCTCCAGTAGACTGGGTGGGATGCTGCCACCTTCAGGTCTCCCCTCGTAGTTGCTTCTTTGCTTCGGCTTGGCCATTCACGAGCACTCAGAGACCTGACCCGATGTTGTCAGCGGCTCTACACCCAGCTCCCTCCATCTCTCTGTCCTGCTCACTTCAGTCCGTCCACACACTTTATGAAGGAAGCTCGGTCGTTCGTTACTTCATAATGAACCTTTCACAAGGGGCCAGCGTCCCACAGGAGCTGAAGCCATGAAGGAGCAGCACGGAGGGCTCTGCCAACATGCCGACTTTGAGGAACATCACATTGCCATTTAATTATTTAGAGCTGATAAACTGTATAAGGGTGGGCAGTCAGTGGTGTACCATTCACTTTATTATCACACACACACTACTGCAGGGGTCTCCAACTCCGGTCCTGGAGGGCCCCAGTGGCTGCAGGTTTTCATTCTAACCCTTTTCTTAGTTAGCTGCTAATTAACTTCTTTTGAATTTATTTTAATTGACTTGTTTTTGCAGCTTTGACTACTGCAAAACACGCTGATTGATTTTATTGATTTTTATCGACAATACGGGGATCGCCATGTAGGCAGGGAGGGAGCTCAGTTTCCTTATGCGTTTTTTCCCCCCCAAGTTATTTCTTATTCTTGTACTGTCACTTTTATGAGTTTTTTTTTATTTTCATTTATGAACAAGCACCTTCGTTTAAAGGTTAATCATACAATATGATATGAAAGGAACCATGTAGGAGCAACTATTATGAGTGCTCAACGTTAAAAGATTTATTAAGAGTGTAATACATGATAATTATTATTAAGAGAGTAATGTCCATTTTGGGACGGGGTCCATACTAAGAATCCCCAAGTCCAGTCCTTGAGGGCCGCGGTGGCTGCAGGTTTTCATTCTAACCCTTTTCTGTACTGGTGACCAGTTTTTGCTGCTCATGAACTCCTTTTCCTTTCATTTTAATGGAGTTGTTCCCCTGAATTGCTTCATTTCTTTCCTTAAACAGAAATGAAATGTGACGTGAGGGAGCCAACACAAGACCGGCTAAGTCAGGGCCTCAAACGCCAACCAATTTCACTCCAACCAGTTGCTTAATGAGACGCCGAGTCTTGCCGTTAATTAAATTTAATTCCATGGCTCGTTGCTGCCCTCATTGTGCAATAGCAGACACTTCCAAAATGGTTGATTCTCTCTTTTCTAAGAGCACCGTTAAAATGTTTTGGGGACCTGAGCAGATCAACACTTCTGAGACCTTCACCTTTCTTTATTTTCAGATATTGTATGATGGACACCAGTTGTTGAGGCTCATTTTGTATCTCATTATTGTTTGGTTGCTCATGAAGGAAAAAGAAACAATTGAGGGGTCTGAGTCTTCAAGAGCAAGTCAGTTAAAATGAATTCAAAAGACGTTCATTAGCAGCAAAAACAGGTCACTTATTAAGAAAAGGGTTAGGATGAAAACCTGCACCCACTGCGGCCCTCCAGGACTGGAGTTGGGGGACCCCTGCACTACTGCATACATTCCATAGTGTACTGCACGTGTCTTGTCAAGTGCCGTGGCGTCTCGTGTGTCCTGAAAGGATAAAATTACAGTGGAGGTCAAGTGTAATGCAAACAGTCCTGCTTTAGATTCAGAGGTGGTGAAAAGCCCTGGCCCATCTTTAATACATTTTTGAACTCTTTGAGGACTGAAGTTTTTTGTTTTTTTTTTTTTACAAATAAACAGTTTTCTGAAAAGTCACAAAGCAATGGTTTCACACAGAAATCAACATAAAATATCTGTTGCTGCATGCTGAATGTGTGGCAGGCCTGCTGCCAGGCTGTCTTCGCAAGGTGGAGGGCAAGGGGGCAGCAGCGATGGCCGTTGTGCATTGCAGTGTGGTTTGCATCCTTTGTCATTGTAAGTGGTCGTCCTTTACAAAAGTGTTGTTACTTTTCTATTATCATGACGATAATACAGTTTATTTTTCTATAGCCCAAAATCACACAGGAAGTGCCGCAATGGGCTTTAACAGGCCCTGCCTCTTGACAGCCCCCCAGCCTTGACTCTCTAAGAAGACGAGGAAAGACGGAAAAAATGGAAGAAACCTTGGGAAAGGCAGTTCAAAGAGAGACCCCTTTCCAGGTAGGTTGGGCGTGCAGTGGGTGTCAAAAGAAGGGGGTCAATACAATACAATACAATACACAGAACAGAACAAATCCTCAATACAGTATAAAAATAAAAATTTTAGAAGTATGGAGCAGAATTTAACAGTAGATGATATCCCATAATATGATTTGGATATTTTTAGAGTCCTGGAGACCTCAGCCATCAAACTGCCTCCCCCTATTGGCCATTCCACAGCTGGGCCAGCCAATCCGATGAAAGGACCCCTCTTTTCCACGATTCCTGCGATCCTCCATCAGGGATGACTTTACCTTAGGCAGGCAAACAACTTGGCAGGTGGGCCGTGGCACCAAGTGGCACATTTGAGTACTGAGAAGAGAAACAGAATAGATGAGGGTTAGTAACAAATTCTAACTCTCATGTTCCTTATGTTTTAGTGCTAATGACTAACAACAGAGATGCAGTCTGTGCAGTTAATCAGCAGCTCTAGTCAGGGTGTGCTAAACTGAAGTGGTGAGTCTTCAGCTGGGATTTAAAAGCTGAGACCGAAGGGGCATCTCTTATTGTAACAGGCAGACCAGTCCACAGTTTAGGGGCCCTGTAACTAAAAGCTCGACCTCCCTCTGTTATTTTATTAATTCTTGGAGTCATAAGCAGACCGGCATCTTGAGATCTTAATGTGTGCTCTGGTTTGTAAGTCATGATAAGTTCAGAGAAGTAAGCCGGACCTCAGCCATTTAATGCTTTATATGTTAAAAGGAGGATTTTGAAATCTGCCCTAAACTTAACTGGGAGCCAGTGTAAGGATTTAAGAACTGGAGTTATGTGTTCGTATTTTCTTGTTCTTGTGATAATTCTTGCAGCCGCATTTTGGATTAACTAGAACAGTTTGAACAGCCAGTGAACACCACATTGCAGTAGTCAGTCCTACTAGAAATAAATGCATGAATTAATAATAGAAAAATACCAAAGTGTCCAGCACCACGATCAGCTGATGCTGGTACCTCACATTTGTTTGTTGATCACTTGTGTCAAAACCGACAAGTCAGAGTCCAGTTCAGCGATAATATGCAAAACGGGAGATCTTGCTTTACAGGTTTGCTTCGATCTCTCGCCAGCCAGTGTTGTGTTTGAGCGAGTTCAGAAGAGCGCCTTCATTGGACAAACTCGTTTCTCTAAGAACGGTGAACTTAACGTAACGTATGTGCCAGTGAAGACCTTGAGCGTGAGCGAGTTCAGTTTTAGGTGACATTCTGGATCTGGTTCAGGTCCCGATTAAACGTTTCGCCTTACCCTGTGTAATGCAGGGGTGGAACAGACTCCGAATTCGGTATTGGGATAAGCACAAATAGTGGAATTTCACCAATAGTTATTTTGTACAAATTTTTTGCCATTTATTTGCATTCGGGAAAAATTACCAAAATCAAATCGGCTCTGTCTGTCTGTGTCTGCCTGCTTGTGCTTAAGCTGAACCCCAAGCTGACACGAGCACGCGGTGAAGCTCCGCTTTCGCTGTTAGGAAAACGTTGCACTTCGTGAGGCCACTTTATATTTTTTCCTAATTGGACATGCAAACTCTGGATCGGTTCGCAGCTGAGTGTGAAGCGGCTGGGATGAGAATCAGCACCTCCAAATCCGAGAGCATGGTGCTCAGCCGGAAAAGGGTGGAGTGCCCTCTCAGGGTTGGGGAAGAGATCCTGCCCCAAGTGGAGGAGTTCAAGTATCTCGGGGTCTTGTCCACGAGTGAGGGAAGAATGGAGCGTGAGATCGACAGGCGGATCGGTGCGGCATCTGCAGTGATGCGGGCTCTGCATCGGTCTGTCGTGGTGAAAAAGGAGCTGAGCCGTAAGGCAAAGCTCTCAATTTACCAGTCGATCTGCTTTCCTACCTTCACCTATGGTCATGAGCTGTGGGTAGTGACCGAAAGAACGAGATCGCGAATACAAGCGGCTGAAATGAGTTTCCTCCGCAGGGTGTCTGGGCTTTCCCTTAAAGATAGGGTGAGAAGCTCAGTCATCCAGGAGGGGCTCAGAGTAGAGCCGCTGCTCCTCCGCATCGAGAGGAGGCAGATGAGGTGGCTCGGGCATCTGATCAGGATGCCTCCTGGACGCCTTCCTGGTGAGGTGTTCCAGGCACGTCCAACCGGGAGGAGGCCCTGGGAAAGACCCAGGACACGCTGGAGGGACTATGTCTCCCGGCTGGCCTGGGAACGCCTTGGGATTCTCCCGGAAGAGCTGGAAGAAGTGGCCGGGAGAGGGAAGTCTGGGCCTCTCTGCTTAAGCTGCTGCCCCCGCGACCCGACCTCGGATAAGCGGAAGAGGATGGATGGACATGCAATATGAGAAGCGATTTTTGACCGGCAGCGTAATCGGTTAGTTCACCTACACGCTGGTTCCACACTCACCATTTGTGTCACACGAATGGAAGTAGAGCGGTCATTTACATGTATATTTGCATCTATTTCATTTATTTTTTGACCAGGAGGATTTAAGCATATATGGTTATACGTGTTTGTTGCTGGGTGTAACTCAATAAAGTGTATTAAAATAATAAAAAGTCTTCATAATTATTGTATTTTATTCAAGAACGTTGTAATAGCCTAATATAAGTCATGCGAAAAAAGAGAGTTCATCCATCCATTATCCAACCCGCTATATCCTAACTACAGGGTCACGGGGGACTGCTGGAGCCAATCCCAGCCAACACAGGCAGTAAGGCAGGAACAAACCCCGGACAGGGCGCCGGCCCACCGCAGAAAAGAGAGATTTCGACTTTTAAACCAACATTTATTTGAATACTAAATACAAATAATTTTGCTGTTCTACAAATATAAATACAAGTAGTGGATGCTATGCATATCCCTAATGACACCGCAGCAGCTGACATGTCGTTGTCACTGCCTACACACGTGTGACCAATAGTTTTGTTAAAAGCTCGAACATTTCAGGACAGTTTTGTTTTTGTTGAAGACTAGGGGGGATTCCGCCGCCAACACCCCGGCCTGCGCTATGCGCCATTCCCGTCTCTGCCACTCGCGTTTGTGGATTTCACTTTCACCAAACAACAAATCTTTTAATTCTCGCGGAGAGGCCTCTTCATTGGGAAGAGCCACTGCTTTTAGCTGTTGGCAACACAAATTAGACGATCAACAAGTCTCTGACTTAAAGTTTAAATCCGAACAATATATTCAATCTCTTCTTGCTGTTCCGTTATTTCACCGAGTAATAATTTCCGTTTGTTAGCGCTAAAGCGATCTTTACTATTATTTTTTTGAGGCTTCGTACTTTCATTATCTCCAACCTGTTCTGCATGTGTATCGCAGCAACGTTTTTGAATTCTTTACAATGTTCTACTTTGTCATCAACTCTTTGTCTTTTATTTCCGGGCGTGGTTAATAACATAGCTGGTCTCACTACCGTCCTGTAGACCTTCCCTTTCACTCCTGCTGATACCCGTCTGTCACAAATCACTCCTGACACTCCTCCACCCATTCCACCCCACCTGCACTCTCTTTTTCACCTCTCATCCACAATCCCCATTACTCTGTACTGTTGATCCTAAGTATTTAAACTCATCCACTCGTCGCATCCTCACCATTCCACTGACCTCCCTCTCATTCACACACATGGATTCTGTTGTGGTGATCCTACTGACCTTCATTCCTCTCCTCTCTAGAGCAGATCTCCACCTCTGCAGGGTCTCCTCATCCTGCTCCCTACTCTCACCACAGATCACAATGTCATCAGCAAACATCAAAGTCCACGGGGACTCCTGTCTAATCTCGTCTGTCAACTTGTCCATCACCATTGCAAATAAGAAAGGGCTCAGAGCCGATCCCTGATGTAATCCCACCTCCACGATGAATGAATCCGTTGCTCCTACTGCAGACCTCACCACAGTCACACTTCCCTCATGCATATCCTGTGCTACTCTTACATACTTCTCTGCCACTCCCGACTTCCTCATACAATACCACAGCTCTTCTCGAGGCACCCTGCCATATTCTCTCTCCTGGTCCACAAAGACGCAATGCAACTCCTTCTGGCCTTCTCTAAACTTCTCCATCAACGCCCTCAGAGCAAACATCTCATCTGTGGTGCTCTTTCCTGGCGAGACACCACACTGCTGCTCACTAATCATCACCTCACTTCTTTACCTAGTTTCTGCTACTCTTTCCCATAACTTCATGCTGTGGCTCATCAATTTTATCCCCCTGTAGATGAGTTGTGTTATTATTTGTAGGGCAGTAGGGAGGATTACCTCTTTATTTGTTCAGTTTAATTTAATATGTCACATTATTTTTGATTTAATCTGCTGTTTTAACCGTGACTCTGTGAGTGAGTGAGTGTGTGTGTGTCTGTGAGTCAGGCCAAGGCTGGGTGCTTTCCTGAGGTCCCCACCGACAATATAAATAAATCCCCCTCCCTTTGACGGTGTGAATCTTAGCGTCACCGCAGCCGCTGCAAAGGCAGCATGTTTGATGATAGGAGAGTTAATATGGGATCCCTTATAAGCTTATCCAGGAGGCCTGCGCCAGCCGAGGATCCTGAAAGTGAAGTGAGTCAGTGTGACATTTCAAAGTGGTGGCATGGCATTGTGCAGCATGTCAGCTCCAGCACTGGTACATTCTCAGAAAGAGGCATCAAGTTCCTGGCAGAGATTTTATTTGGGTTTCACAGAGTCAGTTATCGTCCAACCCGCTATATCCTAACTACAGGGTCACGGGGGGTCTGCTGGAGCCAATCCCAGCCAACACAGGGCGGAAGGCAGGGAACAAACCCCGGGCAGGGCACCAGCCCACCACAGGGTGCACGTGCGCACACACACACACTTTGGACTGTGGGAGGAAACCGGAGTACTCGGAGGAAACCCACGCAGACACGGGAAGAACATGCAAACTCCACGCAGGAAGTGAACCCAGGTCTCCTAAGTGAGTGGCAGCAGCGCTACCCGCTGCGCCACAGAGTACCACAAGCAAATGCTGCTGATTATTATGATGCCTGTGCTCGGCGGCCTGAGACCATGTCAGCTAATTCTACATACAAGCGAGGAGAACCTTGATGTCGTCCTATAGTCTTCCAAAGGAAGTCGTACCTGATAGTGGACCTCACTTTACATCCTTGTTACACCTCGTCTGAAATATCAATGAACTTGCGTGTCACTCCACCCCATGAGGGGCCGTGTGACCACCTCACAGATCCAGCCAGCCACTAGTCTGAGAGTTTCAAAGAGAAAGCCATACATTTGAAACTGTTAAATCAAAAGAAAGGATTGAAATGGGCAAAAATAAACACAGAAATTAGATGGAAGACGACTGGAAAAGTGAAAAAGAGAAGAGAGACCACGATAAAGAGTTGGGGCGCCAACCTAGTGACCCCATATAATCGGAGTGCAGCAAACGCAAAAGAAAACAGGCAATAACTGCACCTTAAGGTTTTAAATCCTTCCAGCAGGAAGAGGCGGGTCCAGGCGGACAGACACAGGAAGTGACATCAGAGGTGTCACAGCTGGTCTGCAGAAGGAGGAGGAGGAGAAATGGCATCTGCACACAGTGCCAAGCTCTGGAGCGGCAGGGAATTACAATCACCAGAGCCCTGAAGCTGCCCCCTCTGTGACAGTGGATTATGGTTATCATCCTGGCACTGGTATTTGGTGTGTGTTTAGTGAAGATGCCAACTGAGGACCTGTGAGGTGTTTGATTCTCACACTACAGACTCTGCTGTCCTTCTCCTCTGTGTTCATCTTGGCCTTTCCTTTCTTTTTCTAACCTGGGTGGATCGGTTCACGCTCTTCTGCATAGGCCAGGGGTCCTCAATCCCAGTCCTGGAGAGCCGCAGTGGCTGCAGGTTTTTGTTCTGACCTGGTTGCTTAATTAGAAAGCAATTCTTGCCAATAAAGCACTAACAAGCTATGAAATTAAATTAACTCTGCTATGTCAGGTCATTCTCATATCCTAGATTTTCTTTCCCTTTCTATCATGCAAATGATTTGTAGGCTAAAATGGACGCGTAATTCTCAGTCCTTCACTTTTTTCTCTTCATTTTTCTCCCAAGTATTTAATTAAACCCAATAGTGCAGATAAATACACACAGGTGTAAATGTAAATAAGCTAAATGGAGAAATGCTGCTCTCTCTTGTCATTTGCATGTTATTGATAATGAGGAGCAATTAAAATAGCTGTTTAAGACAAAATTAAGCAATAAGGGCTCAAAATCACTAAAGTGAAGCAGAAGTGTTACTTTAGCAATAAGTGTTTTTTATTAAGAAACTGGGTTGGAGCAAAAACCTGCAGCCACTGCGGCTCTCCAGGACTGGGATTGAGGACCCCTGGCATAGGCAGTAATAGACACTGTGATAAATAGTCAAGCCTTGGCACACAAAGAGGTTTTGGGCAGCCTCCCATATACTTGAGAACTGGCGGCAAAAGGTTGAGAAAAGAGTCCAAAACAGAACTGCACAAGTTAGTAAGCATGGCGGATATAGAATTGAACAGCAGGAAGAGGAGGGATCTTGGCAAAGGAACAGGAAATGAGGTCATCGGGCTGCGACTTCTTGGGAGGTGGAAACGGAAGTGATGTATTTTGGGGCAGAGCCTGGAAGTGATGTCTTCTGGGATGGAGTCAGGTAGAATTTCCTGCATTTGGTCTGCGGGGGGATAAGAGAGAAAGGATTAATGCACTCCGCCACCTCCTGGTCTGATTGGGAATTACCTTTTTCTGAGCCTCCCATGAGCACGTGTGTGACGACATCTTTGCATGAAATCTTCACTTTGCATGGAATAACCTTCATTCTGGATCAATAAAACAGTAGGCTAACATGTTTCTTGAGAAAGCTGACCATTTCTGATCCCAGAACTGGACTTTAGGAAGTGAACAGAATGTGAGGTTTGAGTGTTGCTAATCCAACTATAAAGGCTTCTCTAATCAATTAGAATTAATATGTGACTAATTAAGGGTAACCTAAGGGAGCTGACCATTAGGACACTGACGGAATGGCTGCTGGAAAAATGGGGCTTTGCAGTCCTATGTGAATAATACATTAAGAATCGACTTTCTCACAGGGTGGCACGGTGGCGCCGTGGTAGCGCTGCTGCCTCGCAGTAAGGAGACCTGGGTTCGCTTGCTTGCATGTTCTCCCCGTGTCTGCGTGAGTTTCCTCATACAGTCCAAAGACATGCAGGTTAGGTCCATTGGCAATCCAAAATTGTCCCTAGTGTGTACTTGGTGTGTGTGTGTGTGTGCGTGCCCTGCAATGGGCTGGCGCCCTGCCCAGGGTTTGTTTCCTGCCTTGTGCCCTGGGATTAGCTCCAGCAGGCCCCCGTGACCCTGTAGTTAGGATATAGCGGGTTGGATAATGGATGGATGGATGGGTTTGAAAGGCATGGCATATTCTGTTAGATCGCTTCCTAGATTTCATATTGGATTGATGCCTTCATCTGTGGTGACTTTCAGCCTTTGAGCTGATTGGTTGATTGGTTCCATTTCTTTTGCTTTTGAAATTGGAGCACAAGGCAGATGAAGTGACTTTCATGTGTTCACTTGGTGTCAGTAGTGGGATCTGAACCCACAGTCCCAGGGTTTCAAGTCCAAAGTCTTAACCACGATGCCACACTGCCCACCTTTCTCTTCCACATGAGTTTGGTCTAATTGGAGCACAGCAATATAAACTTGAGCCACTAATGGTTTTATTCAGAAGCAAGGAGTGCAGGTTGGCTCAAGTCCCGGGGTGGTACTGCTTACTGTGGGTGATCCCGGGAGGTGACATTAGGTAAAATACAAAAATGACAAAGACAAAAAAAAAGACTCAAACTCAAAAACGTCTGCATTTAGAGATCATCTGAGGATTTAAGGCCACTTTCACAGATGGGGGTCCAATAAGCATTTCCTCCGTCTGCAGCGATGTTTGCACCTGCTGGCTAGGCTGACCCTCTTCTTACACCCTCAGGATGCCCCTGCCCACCATTCTGCTTTATGTTTTTTTCACAGAAGTCACTATTATGCGTCCAGTCCGCACAGTTAGGCCTTGTCGTCTTTCTTCACGCAGCTCTGGTTTCCACAGGCCTTAGTAACTGGTGTTAAAGTAAACACAGTGGCGGCCCTGCCGATGACGCAGACGCCACTATAGCCGTCCAATTAAAAACAAATCTGCATGACAGGCCAGGAATCCTGGCACCGGAGTGCTGGACGGCAGCGGGCACAGAGGGCAAGCGACTGTCAGGGCCTTGTTACTTTCAAACACGCTACTAATCCCAAGAATGTCCCACTCACACGCCCTAGAGCTGGATTGTCACAACAAAGGGGACAGTAAGATGAGAAGCAAATGAGAATTAAAAACAAAAAAACACAAGGGCACCGTGAAACACTGAAATAAAATTAAAAAACAAACCAAGCCACTGCCTTGCTAACAGACACTTAGTAGGCCATGTGAGACACATTAACCGCTGGTGGTGGATTTTAGGAGGCCCAGGCCCCTCATGGACCCCGTGATCATCAGAGGTGACTGTGCAGAGGGTGCAGACCTATAAATACCTGGGAGTGCAGCTGGATGATAAATTGGACTGGACTGCCAATACTGATGCTCTGTGTAAGAAAGGACAGAGACGACTATACTTCATTAGAAGGCTGGCGTCCTTCAACATCTGCAATAAGATGCTGCAGATGTTCTACCAGACAGTTGTGGCGAATGCCCTCTTCTACGTGGTGGTGTGCTGGGGAGGCAGCATAAAGAAGAGGGACGCCTCACGCCTGGACAAACTGGTGAGGAAGGCAGGCTCTATTGTGGGCACGGAGCTGGACAGTTTGACATCCGTGGCATAGCAACGGGCACTGAGCAGACTCCTGTCAATCATGGAGAATCCACTGCATCCACTGAACAGGATCATCTCCAGACAGAGGAGCAGCTTCAGAGACAGACTGCTGTCACCATCCTGCTCCACTGACAGACTCAGGAGACCCCACACTATGCGACTCTTCAATTCCACCTGGGGGGGCAAACATTAACATTATACAAAGTTAATGTCTGTTTTACCTGCATTGTTATCACTCTTTAATATTGTTTTTTATCAGTATGCTGCTGCTGGAGTATGTGAATTTCCCATTGGGATTAATAAATTATCTATCTATCTATCTATCTATCTATCTATCTATCTATCTATCTATCTATCTATCTATCTATCTATCTATCTATCATAGTGCCTTTCATATCTATCTATCTATCTATCTATCTATCTATCTATCTATCTATCTATCTATCTATCTATCTATCTATCTATTATATAGTGCCTTTCATATCTATCTATCTATCATTTGTACATGCAGTATTTATTTATATTTACATACTAGGTGGCTTTGCCCGCTCCTCGCTTCACCCGCCAACCCCCCGGCCTGCGTTACATGCCAGTAACTTCACGTCTGTGCCACTCGCGTATGTGGATTTCACTTTCACCAAATAACAAATCTTTGAATTCTCGCAGATACGCCTCTTCACTGGGAAGAAACACGACTTTTCCCTGAAGCAACATGAATTAGACGATCTTCAAGGCTCCAATTTAAACTTTAAAGCCATACAATATTTACATACTTCTGTCATATCACCTATGTCCATATATTCGATCTCTTTTCGCTGTTCCGTTATTTCACTGAGTAACGCTAATGTGTTCTACTTTGTCATCTACTCTTTGTCTTTTATTTCCAGTTAAATCTCTTGGCACAAAGTCTCGTCTCACGGGACGTGAAAGTGTGTCTCTGTAAAAGTCACGTCTCGTCTCCTTCCAAGACTTATTTTTGTAATCGAGAGATTCATTTGCTTAGCAGACACATTTATCTAAAGCAATTTACAAAGAAGGTCAACATAATCGAGTAAACATCAGTCTGGGGGTCTGTGTGGTGTTATGGGTCCACAGCTCGCTCAGCAGAGGCCGTTTGTTTTTTTAAATAATCACCGCACTCGCGGCGGCTTCGTGAGGGGCATAGTAGTCGTAGCAAGCTGCGGGGAGATCTGCGGTGTGGGCGTTTCTCAGCCAGTGCACAGGTGAGGGACTGCCCACATTCGTGATTGTTCCCGTGGCTAACATGCTGCAGCTGCTATGGCCCCTCGCAATGTAAAGAAGCGCGAGTCGATCAGAAAGAAGGAGAAAAAAAAGTAAAGGACGGAGGTTACAGAGAGTGAGGGAGCAAGTCGGTGAGAGAGAGAGAGAGCGAGAGACACAAGGAGCGTGTGGGTGAGCGAACGAATGAACGCTCGCGGGCAGCTGCGAGGAAGCCTGGGTGTTAGGCTGACACCCAGGAGTTGGAGTTGAAGTCGCTCCTGCTGAGCGATCAGGTAGCGGGAGTGACCAGGGAAAGGCGACTGGCCGCGGGAGTCGCGAGGCTTGGAGTTGCAGTCCTTGGTGTGGGCGTCCTGGAGACCAAGGAGTCCAAGTCTAAGGTCTGGGATGAGTGCCAGACCGAAGCCAGGATTGGGAGGTCTCCAGGCCTGTGTTAGTGAATGGAAAAGGGCAGCTGCAGAGAGCGTCTCGCCTGTTGTAGGCCCGTATGGGAGAAGCAGGTGAGACGCTAACAGGAAAGAAGCACCGGGCTTGTTGTTGATTTGTAAAGACTGCTTCCTAAGGAACGTTTTAACCTCTGGTTTTAAGGATTGTTTTTGTTTCTGTTGTTTTTATTTCCACGTTTCTTTTATGGATTATTTATTGAACAGTTTTGATGCACTGCACTTTACTTGGAACATTGTCTTTGTTTTGATATTTTAAATAAAAGCACTTTGCACTTTTTGAACCATCCCCTTGCTATGTTGTTGCCTCCACTGTCTAGCTCATCCCTGTGACATTATCGACGGTGTTGGGTTCAAGGGCTCCCGAACAGCGATGGGAGCGTGGAGCCGAACCCGCATCGTCGCAGTCTGTTTAGGGACAAGTGTTACAGGACAAGGGGACAAAATCGATCATCAGAAGTGAAGAGTTACATATTGTCACACACATACGCCTTGGGGACAGCTTAAAGGTTCTGGTGGTGGCAGTTCTTTGCTGATCCACAAGGTGGCGTCGTTTACTAATGCCTCTTCTCTTCCTCCCTCTACAGGCTGGATGACTGACTGCTCTACCACCTCTAATGTCACTTCTGGTGTCTTCTCTTTCAGTCTGGTGTGGCCACCAGGGGGCACTTCATCCCCCCAAACTCCCAACACAAGCAGGCATGGACACAAGTTAAACGGCAAAAGATTCTTTTATTGTGGGAAACTCTTCTTCAAGGAAGCGTTTCCCACCACCAAGCACAAGTGCAGCAATAAGCAGCACACGGCAATGCTTTTCCTTTTCTCTGTCTCACACTCTCTTCGTCTCTCTGCCACCAACTCCCTCCACTCTTCCTCATAAACTTTGTCCACCTTCCTCCCAACTCCGGCTCCTTTATGTGTTGCAAGCAGCCCCATTCATCTAATTCCTGGGAGTGGGAAGCCCTGTGTAAGTTGTCTCCCCCTATCCTTCCATCCCGAGGATGTGCCAGCAGGGTAAGGACGATGGCCTATGCTTAATTTGAACTGTCGCCATCTTGGAGCCGTCGCTCTTGAGGCTCCCATCTGCTAAGACGCTTTTTTGCCCTTCCTATTGCGTTTACACTTCATGTTTTCTTTTAGTTATGAGGGGTTTGCCTGCAGGTGCTTGCTTGCGTTTTTTCGTTACAATGTCCTTAGATACAAGAACCTAACAATGCCATCATCAGTTAGACATTCACAGGACAAACGTTTCTTAAACACATTGAGTCAGACGTTCAGATGGAGGTGGGCACCTCGTTTCACCAGCAAGGAGCTACACATTCAAAGAGTCTGAACTGAGATTTGATGGCACACAGAGATGGGTGGCATCATCAGATGCCATTCATCTGCAGGCATAAGCATTAGAGAGGTGGACCTCGTGAGTGCTTCAAAAAATACAGCGACTGACCCAAAGACTAGTCAGGGGTGGGCAAAGTCAGTCCTGGAGGGCCGCAGTGCTTGCAGGTTTTTGTTCCAACCCAGTTGCTTAATTAAAAAACAATTGTTGCCCATAATTTAATTTCATGGCTTTTTAAGTGCCTTAAATCTGTTGTCAAGTCATTTTCCTTTCTAAGCATATCATCCAAATGATTTGAAGTCTAAAACAGACGAGTTATTCTCAGTGCTTCACTCTTTTCTCTTCACTTTCCTTTCAAGTATTTAATTAAACCCAATAGTGCTCGATAAATACACACAGAGGTGTAAATGGAAACAAGCTAAATGGAGAACTGCTGGTTTCTTTTGTCATTAGCATCTTATTGCTAATAAGGAGCAATTTAAAAAATGAGGATACAGCTGTTTAAGACTAAAATAAGCAATAAGGCTTAAAATCTTAACAAGTGAGACAACGAAAGTGAAGCAGAAGTGTGACTTGAGCAATACGTGCTTCTTCTTAAGCCACTGGGTTGGAATAAAAACCTGCAGCCACGGCGGCCCTCCAGGAATGACTTTGCCCACCCCTGCTAGGCAAACTTCAAAGATCTGAACTTGGGCCAATGTAGTAATCTGAAGAGAGAAGTGACACGTGCCCACCTTGGCTGGTTGAACCTCAGACATGTCACTGCATTTTGAATCATCTGCTTTTGTCCCACCAACCAGGAGCTGCACATGAAAAGGCTGAGATTTAATAACTCATAGAGGTGGCATTACTGGGTACCATTCAACAGCAGGCATGAGTGATCAAGAAGGGACAGATGACCTCACAGGTGTCTCCATAGATAGGTGCTGACCAACTGACTACTCTTTAGACAAACATCGAGGAATAGGACTTAACGCTTCTTACTACAGGGAGTCAATGTAAAGATCTGAAAAGAAGAGTGACACGTGCTCACCTCGGCTGGACGAACACCAGACATGTCACTGTATTTAAAATCCTCCGCAGCGGCTTGGTGACACATGACAGTGTGCCGGCCAGCAGAGACTTGCAGTAGTCGAGACGTGATGAGACCAAAGCCTGGACCAGGAGTTGTACTGCAATCATTCTCTGTCAGATGCTGTCTGATTTTGAGGATATTGTATACAGTGAATCTACAGGACCATTTTTGGGTTGGGCCCCCCCATTACAACCCCTATACTGTATAGCAATCTGCATGCAAAGCTGTGTGAAAATGGCTTAAATTGTTTATGTGTGATTGGCAAGCAGACAAAAAGACAAGATGGGAGCGGAGGGTTGAAATGAGGCCCGTAGTGTGCCAAAGGGATAAATAACATCAAACAAAGGCACGAAATTCAACAGACAGACTGAGAGATTTACAAGTTGTTTATATATAAATCAATGGATGGATGAGGCACCATGAGAGACAGATAGAGAGAGATAGATAGATAATGTAAAGCACTATAAAATAGATAGATAATGTAAGGCACTATAAAATAGATATGTAAGGCACTATAAGATAGATATGTAAGGCACTATAAAGTAGATAGATAGATATGTAAGGCACTATTAGATAGATAGACAGATTATGTAAGGCACTATAAAATAGATAGATAGATAGATAGATAATGTAAGGCACTATAAAATAGATATGTAAGGCACTATAAAATAGATAGATAGATAGATAGATAGATAATGTAAGGCACTATAAAATAGATATGTAAGGCACTATAAAATAGATATGTAAGGCACTATAAAATAGATAGATAGATAGATAGATAGATAATGTAAGGCACTATAAAATAGATATGTAAGGCACTATAAGATAGATATGTAAGGCACTATAAAGTAGATAGATAGATATGTAAGGCACTATTAGATAGATAGACAGATTATGTAAGGCACTATAAAATAGATAGATAGATAGATAGATAGATAATGTAAGGCACTATAAAATAGATAGATAGATAGGTAGATAGATATGTAAGGCACTATAAAATAGATAGATAGAAGCGATGATATACTAGATAAATAGATAAAAGACACTATATAATAGATACATATATTAATAGATAAGACACTGAATAACAGACAAAAGTCACTATATGCTAGATACATTAATGTTTAAAAGACACTATATAATAGGTACATATATTAAGAGACAGATATGATAGATGAAAGCCCACTACATAGTAGATAAATAAAGAGATAAAAGACACTAAATATTAGATGTATAAATTAATATATACTATACCATATAACTGATTAATAGATGAAAGGCACTATATGTTAGATACCTAAATAGATAAAAGACACTATATAATAGATAAATAAATGAATAGATATGGGTTTAAACACTATATAACTGATAGACAGACAGATATGAATGGTGTTATATGTCCACACACTTCAGTTTGGTGCCCCCCCACCCCTTTTCTAGATTCTGAGATAAGAGCTGGTGATCGGGCCGACGCGCTCACACCGACACATACACAAACACAAGCTCTGGCTCCCACTCACCCACTCAGATACATACGTAGATCCCAGAGGACAACAGCTGATTTGCGTCGTGTCTCTTTGTAGATTGAAGGGACTGAAATGTGAAAATTCCAGGCAGTTGCTCCTGGGCAGGATGGGCATGAAACCCCCAGAGTACCCATTAGGGTTGACACCCTTCTCTTGTTGATCAGTCTTGTTGTATGTTCCAAGCCTCCCCCTCTGCCTGACCCAGAATGTTATAAATTATGCCACACAAGAAGGAGGATCGGGGGTCAACATGCAAACTACAATCCTTGTGTAATAAACCATCCATAGTTTATATTGATCAATATCACAAAGGGAATAAATCAAGCAATTCAGCCTTCACTTTGCATAACAGTGGTATTTTACAAAGCGTTTCCTCCTGGTGCTCCGGTTTCCTCCCACAGTCCAAAGACATGCAGGTCAGGTGCATTGGCGATTCTAAATTGCCCCTAGTGTGTGCATGGTGTGTGGGTGTGTGTTTGTGCAGACCCAGTGGTGGGCTGGCGCCCTGCCGGGGGGTTTGTTTTCTGCCTTGCGCCCTGTGTTGGCTGGGATTGCCTCCAGCAGACCACCGTGACCCTGTAGTTGGGATATAGCGGGCTGGATAATGGATGGATGGATTTAAATGAACCTGAGAGGCTACGTAGTTAATTTCACTTAAACGAGACATTCAATACAAGCATGTAATAAATCAGCGTTTATTTAGATTTCATCCACTAGGTGGCAGCATATGGCCACAATTAGGATTTCCTTTGAGTCTGACGAGGATCCTAAAAAAGAAGAACCTTTGGGAGTTGACGCATCTGGAATATTGGCATCCTTTGAAAAGCCAGCTCTGTCTCAGCAAGCTCAGGAAGCTTAATACCCTGATTAAGATAAGAGAGTTAGGGAAATTCTGGAAAAGTGCAAAATAAATAAAACATGAGCTATGATCGTCTTGGACTATTTAGCTAAAAATAAAAGCATTTACAGAGATTTCCTTTGGCAGGTTATAAATTCATGATTTCCTATCTATCTATCTATCTATCTATCTATCTATCTATCTATCTATCTATCTATCTATCTATCTATCTATCTGTTATATAGTTCCTTTCATATCTATCTATCTATCTATCTATCTATCTATCTATCTATCTATCTATCTATCTATCTATCTATCTATTATATAGTGCCTTTCCTATCTATCTATCTATCTATCTATCTATCTATCTATCTATCTATCTATCTATCTATCTATCTATCTATCTAGGTGCCATATAGTGCCTTTCATACTTCTAACTTCCTTTTAAGGAATCCTTTTGTTGTTAAGGTGGCTGCCTCACAGTTCACAGATGGTCCTCACAGAGGGTCCTCACAGAGGGTCTTCACAGAGCCTGGCTCAGTTTCACCGTCCGGACCCTCCTTTTGAACAGTGACCTTATCACTCACCCTGCCCAGCTTGTCTCTCCGGGGCCCTCAATATTACAGGACGGCCACCTTGCATTTCCCTTCCTCTCGGCTGCCCACGCGAGTTGATTTGTAGATTTGTCTTCTTTTTCCTGACTCACTGCTGGCTGCACGTCAAGGGCGTTCATGAAGGAAGGTGTACAGTAAACAGCCTCCCATCAGCGCGTTGCCTAAGGGCTGTCATGAAAACACAAACAGAGTTAATAATAAATGGCTCAGTTAATGCCTAACCACAGAGCACTCTGCCCGAGGCTGCAGCAAACTGTGTCGAACGTCTGAATGCCATGGGCTGCCATTGGCATTTCTTTTCCCATTTGGTCAACAGAATGGGGAATTCGATGAAACACAAGACTGGGAATGTTAATGAAGAGTGGAAAGCAGTAATGGACGCCTGCATCCATGGGACTTCCTGAAACGTAATGCTATTGAGATTTGCTTCTTCAAGGTCCTGGAGACCAGCGGGACAGAAAGTCTCCATTTTATCTAAAATCTTGCACAGTGAGCACTAAGGCAGCCCTTCACTGAAGAGAATCCATTTTACAAACATAACGGGGGGTGAATTACCTGTAGAAGCAATAGGTGAACAAAAGCAGGACAAGGGACCACCTCTGGGTGGACGTGCTCAGCAGATGGCGGGGCTCACTTTAAATGATTGGGCTGAACATTGAATTGAAGTGAAGTGTCTCATAATTAGGTGGGATAGCCTGGCCAATGGCTTCAGATCGTGTGAGAAAGGGTCTGCTGTGTCCAGTGTGAAGACAGGGGAGTGAAGAGTGTCTTCCTAAATCTCAGGGCCCAATGCCTGTAAGACTGAAGCTGGCCCGCCAATTCTCATCTGTGTTTCTTGAGAAGATACCACGGAGGTTGTAAGAGGCTGCCGGGGCAGAAGGGAGGATGTGGTGGCACCAGACAGTGGGCAGATCCCACTTGTGCAGACCCCCCCCCCATATTAAAAGCTGGAGCTACTGGCCAGGCTAGGGACCCTGAAGGTCATTCCAAAGTGTCACAGCAGATTGACAGAATGCCACCACGGACTCCCTGTTTGTGCAGCTTGCATGTTCTCCTGATTTGCACCCACATGCCAAAGACGTGAATTGAGGCCGCCTGGTGACCCGCAGTGCGTCCCGTAGAAGTTAGTGTGATGGGCCCAGTGCTACCAGAACAGGCTGGACCCCCCAGCCTAGAAACTGAAAGAATATTGGATAAGACCCTCATTAGAAATGCCTTCAATGCACCTGACCGTATCCTTGACATATTTAGTTCTCCTCCTCCTCCTCCTCACATTTTCAGTAAAACGTTTCTGATCAGGGTTCCTGAGGAGCTCTAATATCTAGCGCCTTCAGAACGTATTCAGACTCCTGCATCTTTTAAACACGTTGTTATGTCACACCCTTGTGCTAAAATCATCTACATTCATTTTTTCCCCTCACTGAGCAACACTCAGTACTGCAAAGTGACAAACTGAAAAGACAATATTAGAAATGTTTGAAAAGAACTTCAACATAAAATAAAAACCTGAAATCTCACATTGACACAACTATTCAGACCCCTTTATCAATCTTCTTCTTCTTTTGGCTGCTCCTGTTAGGGGTCGCCACAGCTGATCATCTTGTTCCATATCTTTCTGTCCTCGTCATCTTGTTCTATCACCCCCATCATCTGCATGTCCTCTCTCACCACATCCATAAACCTTCTCTTAGGCCTTCCTCTTGCCCAGCAGATCTATCTTTAACATCCTTTAACCAATATACTCAGCATCTCTCCTCTGCCCATGTCCAAACAAACGCAATCTTGTCTCTCTGACACCAAACCGTCCAACCTGAGCTGACCCTCTAATGTTCTCATTTCTAATCCTGTCCATCCTCATCACACCCAATGAAAATCTAATCATCTTTAACTCTGCCACCTCCAGCTCTGTCTCCTACTTTCTGGTCAGTGCCACCGTCTCCAGCCCATAAAACACAGCTGGCCTCACTACTCACTATCCAGGTCCACAAAGACACAATGCAACTACTTCTGGCCTTCTCTGTCCTTCTCCATCAACACCCTCAGAGCAAACATCACATCTGTGGTGATCTTTCCTGGCATGAAACCACACTTCTGCTTACTAATCATCACCTCACTTCTTAACTGAGCTTCCACTACTCTTAACTCCCCATAACTTTGTGCTGTGGCTCATCAATTTTACACAGGTATGCTGTCCACCTGTGGTCAATTCAGTTGATTGGAGGCGACTGGTAAAGGAACACAAACCTCTCCTTAGAAGAACCAGCAGTTGAGCAAAACCCAGTCAATGATGTTGAAGGAATCGCCTGCAGAACTCAGAGACAGGACTGTGTTGATGTTCAAGGCTATAAAAATGTCAGGCAGAGGCAACTAAGGGTCCACTTGAAGTTGGCTGCCTGGCCAAACTGAGCAATCCAAGCAGAAGGGCCTTGGTAAGAGAGGTGACCTGATGGTCCCTGTTGGTGAGCTCCAGAGAATGTGTTTTGGAGATGGGAGAAACTTCCAGAAGGACAACCATCTATCTATCTATCTATCTATCTATCTATCTATCTATCTATCTATCTATCTATCTATCTATCTATCTATCTATCTATCTATCTATCTATCTATCTATCTATCTGTCTATCTATCTTTCTATTATATAGTGCCTTTCATATCTATCTATCTATCTATCTATCTATCTATCTATCTATCTATCTATCTATCTATTATATAGTGCCTTTCATATCTATCTATCTATCTATCTATCTATCTATCTATCTATCTATTATATAGTGCCTTTCACATATCTATCTATCTATCTATCTATCTATCTATCTATCTATCTATCTATCTATCTATCTATCTATCTATTATATAGTGCCATTCACATATCTATCTATCTATCTATCTATCTATCTATCTATCTATCTATCTATCTATTATATAGTGCCTTTCACATCTATCTATCTATCTATCTATCTATCTATCTATCTATCTATCTATCTATCTATCTATCTATCTATCTATCTATCATGTACAAAGCACAGTGAAGTTCTTACTTGCACGTTCTAGTTTTGTGGGTTTAGCTTCAATAATATGGCAGAATGTGAAGGCTTTAGTCCTTAGAGGTCTCTGGGACCCTTCAAATGTCCTCAAAGCAGGTTTTATGTGATGAGTGAGTGGGCTCTGTTTGTGCTCCCCCGAGATAAGCAGTTGCCCCGCAGCTCTCACAGTGTCTGTATTCATCCCTAAAATCCAAGTGAAGCACAATCGGCCCTGTATGAAGCTAAGGTAGACTTTAGAGGGTTCTGTCAATTTCGGCTTTTCAGGGTGCCAGTGTATTTTCCGAGTTGGTATTAAGACACAGTTTCACCATCAGCGCACCTGAAGGGCACGTCTACATCTCCACTCCGCACACACAAGCCTGTGATTGACTGTAAACTGTACACAGATTAACCTCCAAACACAGCGGCAGGGCCGGCGGCCAGTTCTGTCCAGCTTCTCAAGGACACCCGTGGCTTTTCCTCGCTCGTCCAGGGCTTCTCGCTCAGAGCATTCCGGCTGCGGAGGGAGCCTGGCAGCAGCTCGCTGGATGAAGGTAACCACAGCTTCTTTAAACTGCACAGATTTGAGTTTCTCACTGGGCTCTGTGTTTCTTATGAATGTCTTGACTCCCAGAACTTGTGAAAGCGCGTGCATTTTCTTTTTTTTTTTTAGGAAAAGTTGAAATGCTAAGATTGTACCAATTTCTGAATTTTTTGAAAAATTATTCTAGTATTTCTAAGATTGTACTCTGAATGTATATTTGTAAAATTTTGTGGGAATTAAAAGACAGTGGCAACATTAGCACACAAATTATATACAAATAGAATTACTTTTAAATTTTCTGAAGTTCATACACTTTTAAGCAGTTTGATTTGATTTGTTAATGGATTATAATTTACTGTGATGGCACTCTCATATAATTTAGAAAAAAAGTAAATCCATACCAAGCCTTACAATACAGCTAAGTAATACACACTGTAAGTAGATATAGTATTGGAACAGTGATGAGACATTGTGCCAGTCTTGGGATGGCATCACCATCCATATGAGCTGGCATTCCACTGTCCGCATGACCAGCTTCAGTGCCAAATGCAGGTGAACAAACCTGCCAAAGTCACAAAAGAATTCCAACCAGTGTGACACCACCAGCACCAAGCCGTGCCAAGGAGCAACATAAAGATGGAGAGTCCATTGGGCACAAGGTGCCCATGTTGCAATTTAATAACATTCTCCTGCATTAATAGGCAAGAAGCAGCCCTAGTGGACTGGGCACCATTCTCCTGACACACAGTTTCCATTTCAGAGGCTGTTGGGAGCCTGGGCTTTGACAAAACAAGAAGCCATGGCAAGTGTGCCAGTCTGAAGGAGGGCACCCACTCACATACACACACACTACAGGGCGAGTTTGGAATCACCGCTTAATCTACACGCATGTCTTTGTAGAGGGAAGTGAACACAATGTGGGAACATCCAGGGGTGGGATTAGTACCCAGGAATGCCATGTCGGTGTACATTATATTATATTATATTATATTATATTATATTATATTATATTATATTATATTATATTATATTATATTATATAGCTGCACATGGTCTTCAGGACAAAAAACCCCCAAACACTGCCAAGCAGTTTTATTACACTGGTGAACTTGGCGAGGTGTCAGGTAACTCTTAATAAATACTCAGCACAGAGGATGTGGACCCCCCTATGCTTGCTGCCCCACTGACTTTTGTTAGAAGACATTGGCGATTCTATTATATTATATTATATTACCAGCCGTTCCTTGCGGCTCCGCCCGCGTTGTAGTGAAACAGGACAAATTTTTAAAATCAATAAACATAAAGGCATCGCTAGCTAAGCGGAGGCAAAGTTGCGCTCCAAATCACAGAGGTAGACCGGCTCCCCACTCCTGATGCCAGACGTCCCCCTCTCGGTCTCGGATTAGCTCAAATATAACTCTCCTGCAAGAGAACTATGATTCTTAGCACAATGAGAGAAGTCGCAAAATCAACCGGAATGTTCAAGCAAATTATAGAAAAATAACTCGATCTAAATCCGTTAAGGTGTTCTCTCGTTTGCAGGCTAAGTGGATATAAGATACACCTTGAGGCTGGCGTGTGAGTGAGGAGGGTCCTGCCCCCTCCCTTTGGCTCGCCGCCGCTCTTTCAGATTCACGTGAATAAATCGTTTCTGCAAGAGAACTATGATTCTTAGCGTGATGAGAGAAGTCGCAAAATCAACCAGAATGTTCAAGGAAATTATAGAAAAAAAACTCGATCCAAATCCGTTAAGTACTGCTCTCGTGAAAAGCGGACAGACAGAGAGGCGTTGGATTTTATATATACAGTATAGAGATTTTCTATTCTATTCTATTCTATTATGGGGCAGCTCTGTGGCTAAGGATCTGCGCTGGTATCTGGAAGTTTTCCAGTTCAAATCCTGTTACTGGGACTCTACTCCATTGGGCCCTCGAGCAAGACCTTTCACCTGAAAATTCCTCCAGGGGCGCTATACAGTGGCTGACCCCTGCACTCTGACCTCCAAAGGGTCATACAAAAAAAATGATTTCCCCCTGGGGGATTAATAAAGTATATCAGGTGGCATGACTGCTCTCTCACAGTTAGGAGACTGGGAATCGTGTCCTCAGTGATCCCTGAAAGGAGTTGGCATTTTGTTTTTTGTTGGCCATGTCCGTGTTGGATTTTCTCCCAGAATCTAAAGACATGCAGGTGAGGTGAACTGCTGTTATTAAACTGCTCAAGTGTGCTATTGTGTGTGTGTGTGTGTGTTCACCCTGCAATGGACTGGCGCTCTGTCCAGGTATTGCTCCTGCCTTGTGCTCAGTGTTTGTTGGGATTGGCTCCAGCTTCCAAATAATTCTTCTCAGAATGAAGGGGTTACAAAACATGGATGGATGGATGGCATTAAATCTTGTGTGTGTGTTCACCATGTGATGGACTGGTGTCATGCCCAGGTGTTGTTTCTTCTTTGCATCTAATGCTTACTGGGATTGGCTCCAAATTCCCACCAACCCTATTCAGAATGAATGGGTTACAAAGATGAATGGAAGGGTGACATTGAACCTGGGCAGTGCGTCTGTGTGTGTTCACCGTGTGATGGACTTGCACCATGCCCAGGTGTTGTTCCTGCCCTGTGTCTAATGCTTAACTGGTTGGCTCCAGCTGCCCCACGACTTTACCCAGGATAATCAGATTAAGATAACAGATGTGAGTATGAATGAATGGACGACATTTTATCCTTATGTGTTTGCACTGGGGCGACACGGTGGCGCAGTGGTAGCGCTGCTGCCTCGCAGTTAGGAGACCCGGGTTCACTTCCCGGGTCCTCCCTGCGTGGAGTTTGCATGTTCTCCCCATGTCTGCGTGGGTTTGCTCCAGTTTCCTCCCACAATCCAAAGACATGAAGGTTAGGTGGATTGGCGATTCTAAATTGGCCCTAGTGTGTGTGCTTGGTGTGTGGGTGTGTTTGTGTGTGTCCTGCGGTGGGTTGGCACCCTGCCCAGGATTGGTTCCTGTGTTGGCTGGGATTGGCTCCAGCAGACCCCTGTGACCCTGTATTCGGATTCAGCGGGTTAGAAAATGGATGGATGGATGTGTTTGCACTGCTCATGGATGACACTTTGGATTTCACTATTTTGAATCTCATGTGCATTTTCTAAAGCAGTGCATGGCATAAATGCGGAACTGAATGCAGTGAATATGCAGATGGTAATAAACGGGCACCACAAACTCCAACACAGCCTGCAGATGTGACGCTTGATGCTGATATGCGGCTTTACACCCGTGTTACTGCGTTCATTTTCATTCATGACGGCATGCAGCCGCACGTGCCGTACGGTTCTTCCATCTCCATCTCAATGTCTCGACAGACTTTCGATATTTTTGGTGTTTGTTTATCGTCGCCGATTTTTTTAAGTGTGGCCAAGCCAATGTTACTTGGTCTGGTGCAACCCCTGGAGTAAAACTTGAAGTCTGAGATCTTGGTGCTGAAAATCAAGGAAAAAAAAATTCCTAGCGAAGACTGGGAGTTTACTCAAAATATTGTGCAGGAGGAAGTCGTTTCTGCTTAAATGATTTTAAATTCAATATGAAGTTACGTAAGCATACAAGTATTTATACAACAAGTTCCATGTGTAGTTCGAATCATGTAAGCGTAAACTTCATTAATCCATTTACTCTCCCGTCTTTTGTGCGCCCTTCTTTCCACGGACCACGTTGTTTCCAGTTTAGTGATCGACCACGCCCACACCCCATCCAGACCACGCCCACCTACCCCTCCCCGCGATTCTCTACGTATCACTGCGAGGTCCAAATTCTAAACAAAAACACACAGCCCCGCAGTATTAAGGGATCCACGGACACGTTACACGTTTCACGCCCGTATTTTAAGTTATTTAAAGTGTATTTACACTGTGATTAAAATGAATTAGAAAAGTTTTATTTTATTTCTGTGTTTTTGTGAAGTTGCTTAATTTAGTCCTACGACTGCAGCTACTGAATCAGTTATGTCACGAGATGCGATGCTATAAATATGGCGGTGGGCATAGTACACTTGGTACCTCAAAGGAATGAAACTCCTCGTTCTGGCATAGTTAGTTTCAAATCCAAGCAGGTGTCAGGTTTTGATTTCTGTTTTTTTTACTTTGACTTTTCCTTATGCCCTCTTGTTTTGTTGCCTTCTTTTTCTGGTTGTAACCCGTTTCCGTTTAGCTTTGATCACCTGCCTCACGTAACCATCTCCCGGTTATTTTCCTTACAGTAATCCTTCTAGACCAGCATATTATAACAACGGCTTGCTTTATTATCCGTCCGGCCTGTTTATCATGGGCAGAGCCGATTCAAGGACTTTTGCTGCCCTAGGCAAAGTTGTAAATGGAATCGTCACTGGCAGACCTGTACATTGAGAGCGAGACAGGACTGGGGACCGAGAAATGTTTCGGACCTCGAATTCACAATTTGAGACTGCCTCAGAAAAATGCGCTCTTGTGTGCGGTGCCATTTCAGAAAAATAGTTATAATCGGGCTGTATTAGTAGTCTTTATTTATCGCTTTTGACGTTTCTTTAAAGATATTGAAAAGCATTATTTGATAATTACAGTCGTTTATCTATAGTAAAATATTTAAGCTACCATTCAGTCCGATATCTTTTGATGATGGTTATATTTTTATTTGTATTCAAATAAATATATGTATAAAACTAAGACATTACTGTAACATATATATGTCATTTAAATTAATAAAATAAATTAAAAACCTAGCATAGTGACAACATTCAGTGAAACGGAGAAAGATTTTCTTTAAATAGGAATCTTTACCCACAATTCCTATTTAACATATGCGGGTGTATGCAAATAACTCAATCTACCGCTCCAAAAAACGCACAACTGCTTTAGCGTGTCCAGAACGAATCTCACAAATGGTGGTGAGCAACAGAGGACGATATTTGATAAGTTTTAACACATTTTAATGGATGTCCATTTGGGAGACGATCATAGTTTGGGTTAAATCAGCTTTTAGCGATTCGGTCGAGAGCTACAGTCCTGTTGCCGTTGTGGTTGTTTAATTTTATTTCTCCTTGTCGGTCTCTTCTATGCTACAGTTTGAGGATTATTATGATCAGCATCATCATCAGCATTGTTGTTGTTGTTCGTGTTATTTTGTTGGACGGTGTAGGTCGTCTTGCATATGCTAAAATAATATAAAACAATATAATCGGATATTCGCTTCGAGTCCGAGTGTTCGTAGGTCTGTATTGTTTAAAACATGTCGCAGTTTTTGAGCACCAGATTGTGCTGTGCGCACATTTTTTTCTAAACAATATAAAGTACTTGGGTGTTGTACCGTGTTAGCCATTATGAATGTAGAGAAAAGCCAAGCAAAATGACACCTTTTATTGGCTAACTAAAAAGATTACAATATGCAAGGGTTGCCTCGAAAGCTTGCATATTGTAATCTTTTTAGTTAGCCAATAAAAGGTGTAATTTTGCTCGGCTTTTCTCTATAAACAATATAAAGATAGGAATCGCTCCGTGCCCTGACCACTAGAGGGTTTCCTAGACTGCCTCTGCCCAGAAACGGCCCAGGACGTGGGAAACTGAAACCCAGCAAGCATCGGGCACAAGGCAGGGGCAACAAGACAAGTTTAACCGATTCTATAAACTGTGATGGACTGACGTCCCATGCTAGGCTCGATTCTGCCATACGCCCTACTGGGTGGCTCTCTGTGACCCTAAAATTGAATTATAAAACTTCTGCAGATGATCTAAAGGCTCATGCAGCCGTTATTATCATTCATAACAGAGCAGCTTAATAAAAAGCAGACAGTTTTTAAGTTACTGTTTGAGTTGTAAATGACAAATATTCCTTGGTTTTAAAGCGTATTATGGCATATAACTAAAATAAATACTACAGCTTGAGACAGAGATTGAAAGTTGAGGTCTAATCAATGCAGCCATCTGTCCATGTCGTGAGCCCCGTCAGTCAGGACCGCAGTGACAGCTGAACGATCAAGTGACACATGTGGGCTCGTGCGTCATTAGCTCAGACCTTGTAGTCATTTTTATGAGTTGACATCAATGACTAAACTCCCTCATTTTGTTCGAATGTTTAAAGTAATAAATTTTGCTTTTTATAGTTTAGCAACTTAAAATGTTACATTTATCAGTTTAAGAAGTGCACTTATTGTGCTGCTTGTACAGACTGTGGTCGAGAGAGGAGCAGCGTGTTGCCACAGAAAAATCTTGGGGTGCCCCCCCCCATTAAATTCTAAGTAAAAGCAATGAAAATTCAAGCCGCTGTGTGCACCAATAGCAATGGACGCTTCCAAAAATCAGGTTATTGTCAGGCTGTCTAATGGAAGTGCTGCCCAGAAAGAACTCGTCCTCACTCTGACAGAAGACTGAGCGCCTCCGTCGGGGATTTATAGGTCGGGGACCACAAGGGGCGGAGTCAGTTGACCTCACTGGGCGTCTTCTCAGTGCTGCGGAGGGGGAACCAGAGAGAAGCAGGTTAGCATCAGTGCCCCCTCTTGGCCCTGAGCGGTAGTGCATACCACAGACGAGCCCGGAGGCGGTCCACAGACACGCATGCGTGACACAACATAAATAAATAAATCAACTTGCATTTAGGAGTTACATGCCAGAGTGTCACCCGTGGGGTTTTGTGTTCTGTAACAATGCAGGACTGCCCGCCTGGCTTGTGCCCAAGAGGGAGCTCGGGTCCTCTTGACGGCGAGCTGGCATCCTCAGTGACTGAGCCAGCCTTGGTTTTAACGTCTTCTTTTTGTTTTGAAGGTCCAAAATCAGTGACTGCTCAGGATAGCAATGGCACCGGTGATGAAAGATGATCTTCTGTACACCCCAGAAAACAAACTTCTGCTGGACAAGACCCTTTGGAAGCCGTTTCCTGGTGCCCGCGCCAGGGTCAAAGGTGAGTAAGAGCAATCAAAAATACAGGGCAACAGATGAAATCCTTCAAAAATATTTGGTTGAATACTTTGTTTTAGTTTTAAGTGACATACGAGGCTGTTGGGTTTATTAAATATCATCCTATAGCCCTGCAACACACCGACATTAGAGGTAAAACACAAACACCGGCTGATCCATTGATAATGACGTTGTGTAGCTCCATGATGGACGTATGCTGTCACACAATGTGCTACAGAGCATACATTATAGCATAGGAATGACACTCATAAATAGCTACTGCTATATATACACTCACCTAAAGGATTATTAGGAACACCTGTTCAATTTCTCATTAATGCAATTATCTAATCAACCAATCACATGGCAGTTGCTTCAATGCATTTAGGGGTGTGGTCCTGGTCAAGACAATCTCCTGAACTCCAAACTGAATGTCAGAATGGGAAAGAAAGGTGATTTAAGCAATTCTGAGCGTGGCATGGTTGTTGGTGCCAGACGGGCCGGTCTGAGTATTTCACAATCTGCTCAGTTACTGGGATTTTCACGCACAACCATTTCTAGGGTTTACAAAGAATGGTGTGAAAAGGGAAAAACATCCAGTATGCGGCAGTCCTGTGGGCGAAAATGCCTTGTTGATGCTAGAGGTCAGAGGAGAATGGGCCGACTGATTCAAGCTGATAGAAGAGCAACTTTGACTGAAATAACCACTCGTTACAACCGAGGTATGCAGCAAAGCATTTGTGAAGCCACAACATGCACAACCTTGAGGCGGATGGGCTACAACAGCAGAAGACCCCACCGGGTACCACTCATCTCCACTACAAATAGGAAAAAGAGGCTACAATTTGCACGAGCTCACCAAAATTGGACAGTTGAAGACTGGAAAAATGTTGCCTGGTCTGATGAGTCTCGATTTCTGTTGAGACATTCAAATGGTAGAGTCAGAATTTGGCGTAAACAGAATGAGAACATGGATCCATCATGCCTTGTTACCACTGTGCAGGCTGGTGGTGGTGGTGTAATGGTGTGGGGGATGTTTTCTTGGCACATTTTAGGCCCCTTAGTGCCAATTGGGCATCGTTTAAATGCCACGGGCTACCTGAGCATTGTTTCTGACCATGTCCATCCCTTCATGACCACCATGTACCCATCCTCTGATGGCTACTTCCAGCAGGATAATGCACCATGTCACAAAGCTCGAATCATTTCAAATTGGTTTCTTGAACATGACAATGAGTTCACTGTACTAAAATGGCCCCACAGTCACCAGATCTCAACCCAATAGAGCATCTTTGGGATGTGGTGGAACGGGAGCTTCGTGCCCTGGATGTGCATCCCACAAATCTCCATCAACTGCAAGATGCTATCCTATCAATATGGGCCAACATTTCTAAAGAATGCTTTCAGCACCTTGTTGAATCAATGCCACGTAGAATTAAGGCAGTTCTGAAGGCGAAAGGGGGTCAAACACCGTATTAGTATGGTGGTCCTAATAATCCTTTAGGTGAGTGTGTATATATACAGTATATATACAATACAGTGGTACCTCAGTGTACGTCCTTAATCCATTCCAGATCCTTTGACGTATACCAAACAAATTTTTCCCATAAGAAATAAAGGGAAAATGATTAATCTGTTCCCATGAAAAAATCCTATTGTTATTGGCATATTATACATTGATGAGGGTGTATAAAATAATTTAAACACTGCTTAATATTAAAATACATAAATACAAAAGCAATTAGATGAAATAAATGAAAATTTAACCTCACTTTACTTTTCAATAACGTCTTTGTTTTTCACAATCGTAGATACTGTCGTTCTCGGTATGCCAAGTCCCTGACACGCATGCCACCTTCATACTTTTCAACAATCAATTGAAATTTATGCCAAAAAACAGTTTTGAAAAACTCATCACAGACTTCAAAGGACTTTGTTGGACAGTTATCTTATCCAAAGATCTTGACCATACACCGTTCTTCTCTCTCTTGTTAAATTAATCTTAGCCTGAATGAACCTATTAATTTTTTACATTTAAGATTTTTCATTTAATTTACCAATGATGTTTCTTGTCCTAGTGTGTGGATATAAACACAGGGAACTTCAGTTTCTGTATTACATCTCGCCTGAAGAAGGGGCCTGAGTTGCCTCGAAAGCCTGCATATTGTAATCTTTTTAGTTAGCCAATAAAAGGTGTCATTTTGCTTGCCTTTTCTCTGCCAAAAAACACAAAATCACGTGAAAATTCACATTGAGTTATAGCGCGGGTTGTTCACTGAATGCTAGCAACTGGCGTACTGACGCTCGTGGGCAGTCGTGGCTTTGTCTCGAGTGAGGTACACAAGGGTGGCACGCGGTGTTCTAGCACACGAGTCGTATTCCAAACAAAGGACGTATATCAAGTTGGACTATTCCAAAGCGGATGTATACTGAGGTACCACTGTATATATATATATATATATATATATATATATGTATGTATGTCTCTCTATTACAAAAGAAAATCACAAGACGAGACTATTGCCAAGAGATTTTTTCAGGTCCCGTCCTCCTCTCAACCTTTTACGTTAACAGCCCTCTCACCTCTCACAGTTCCTGCGCTCTCAGCTCTTATAAATTTTAATGTTTTCCTCACTTTAAGTTCCCAATAAAAGAAGACTTATTATGTCCAAATCTTATTGAACAATATAGCGCCTTTCTTCCACGGTTTAATTTGTAAATCTGCTTCCCCATATGCAAGCGGCCTAGCGCGTAGGGTTGGGGGTTGGCAAGTGAAGCGAGCAGGGGGCAGAGCCCCCCGTATATAAATAAATATATGTATGTATCCAGAGCAGTGTCACTTCTGAAGCCTTAAGTGACAGACTGAACAAGTGACAGAGGACACCATAAAGTTTAAGGAAATGAAAGACTGTAACTTAAGCTGACAAATTCTGCACAGAAGTGCCCTCTGCCCACAGTGAAGCGACACACTGAGTTTAGTGCCACGTGGCTTTATCTGCACAGGGATGGGCCTCACCTGCTAGCTGCATCAGATGTCATAGCAAAGGACTTACCCATAAACACAGCTCTGTCATCAAGGGACTTACCTGGTTGTGTGTCTGCAGTTCATCCACCTGCTCTTACCTGCTTATTCATCCCATTATGATAACAACAGGTGCCAGCCCTTGGAACAATGCAGGGCAATCGTGAAATGCCAGTGTGTCTGTCATTGGACTGTAGGGGAGAACACAAATGAGAACTGAGAGGTGGTATTTGATTAGATTTGATTAAATAACCTTTATTAATCCTCTGTGGAAATTCCTAAGCATACAGCAGCAGAAACATAAACAACAAGATCACAGACTCACAGGACAGATACGACAGTCAATTAATCAATCAATAAAAATAAATTTAACAAGTATATTGGTGGAAGCTTTGAATTAACTGATAGCAGTGGGCAGAAAAGACCCCTACAGTGACACATCTTAGCACAGCATGATGAAATGAGCCTGTGGCTAAAAGTGCTTCAAGAGAGAGTGCCTCCTAGAGGGCATGGAGGGGATTTTCATGATGACATCCTGTTGTGCCACCATCCTCTTTTCTGTCACAGCTTCCACTGTGTCGAGGTGTTGGCCCTGTGATGGAACAGGCTGTCCTGATAGGTTTATTCAGGTGTTGTGCTTCATTTGAGCTCAAGTTGCTTCCCCAGGAGGCCACAGCGTAGAACACCACACTGGCTACTATGGACTGATAGAACATCTCCAGCACCTTGCTGCCCACATCAAAAGACCTCCTTAACAAGTCCAGCCTGCTCTTGTCATTGTTGTCCACACCACTGTGTGGTCAGCCCAGTCCAGTTTGTGGTTCATGTGAACCCCCAGGTCCTTGTAGCTCTGTACCACTTGCATGTCCTCCTTCTTCTGAATGGTGTCTGGTCTCAGAGGCTCCTTGGCATGTCAGAAGTCCACCACCAGCTCTTTTGTCTTCATGATGTTGAGTTGCAGGTTGTTGTTACTGCACCACAAGATGAAGTCCTATATGACTTTCCTGTCCTTTGTCTCATCTCATTATCTATGCAGCCTATGATGGGCGAGTCATCTGAAGAGTTCTGTAGATGTCAAGCGTTGGTATTGTGCTGGATGTCTGTTGAGTAGAGAACATCTGAAAGTGATACACACCATACAATGCCTTAAACAATATGCAATTAGCAGAATCATTAAAACAGAACAAGAATAATCAAAAAAATTCAGAAATCTCCAACAAAGAAAACACAATGCTTATTGACTCCACTATGAACGAATGATGTCCTGCTCCTGAGCCTTCTCAGCTCATTTATACATAACCGGAGGTCAGGCTCAGGAGCAGAGACGATGGCCATAGAGACCCTCAGCTTGTAGTAAAAAGGGCAAACAGAGATTCTTTATAAATCAAAGATTAATGAAAACAGCAAATAATTCAGTAATACTAAAGAGAGCAGATAAAGACACAAAGGGCTTCACCTTAGAAAGGAAATCCACAGCAATACATTCCCAAAGTGATATCCAATTAAAGCAATCTTGATAACAGAGTGGGAATTCTCAAAAATCCAGAAGATTCCAAGGAAGAAAACACAGCAGTTACTAACTCCAGTATACAGCATGTGAATGATCTCCAGCTGCTGAGCCTTCTCAGCTCACCTATATACTATAGCTAGAGAGAGGTTCACAGAGTCTAAATTTATGGATACATTGGATGGGAATATAAATATATCAGTATCATGCTACATTTCTGTCCAAATATAAGTATAAAAAAATAAATAAATTAAATTAAAAATTAAAATATTGTTTCCATATTTTAATGGCATGTTTGTACTTTTTCATGTCTGTAGCAGTCTGTCTCACGAATGCAGAATTCATTTTGCAACATTACCCACCGTACTAAACTCTGTTGAACTTCCTCACAAGGTGGTCTAAGCTTGTACACAATTTTATTCCCCTTCTCTGATACCCAGAAGCCCACTGCAACTGCACTTAGTCTTAGTCTCGGTCCACTGCTAGTCCAAACTAGACGCCACAGTTGGCCTTGTTGCAGTAAATATGTCTAAGGCTGGACCAGCATGGGGTCATCCTCAGCTGACGGCACACTGCAACTGACCCAGCGAGTCCAACACACTAAAGTGTTATAAAAATATTTACTCCAACACCATACTCCCAACCACCACCAGCACCAGTGCCATACTCCCATGTTTATTTCTATCATTACATACATCAATCCCAGCATCCCCTGGTTCTTTAATTCTCTTGTCCTACCACTTGATCCTGATCAGTAACATTGTCACAAATACAGGTAATGATCTCAATTTCTTACACGTGTATTTAAACCAGCAACCAGACTTGTAGTTATCTCTGATACCTTCACAGGTTTGGGTCCATGTTATACCAGCAGGACCAAACTGCCATTTTTGGGATTGCAGATGTGTTTCTATCTTTTGCCTGGCAGGGTGCATGGCCTGTGTCAAGCGGATACTCTTCAAGATTGGTGATGACTGGTTCTTCCTATTCGCTCTTGGGGTGATCACGGCGCTCATCAGCTTCACAATGGACTTTGTTGTTGCCAAAATGCTAAATGGTAGGTTATGGGGTATATTTTTTTGGAGGTGAGGGTGTCTTTCATGGATTTTTGGGACTGCTCATTCTATGAGGATGTCCTATGAGTCCAACCGATGGTGCTGCAGGTTTGTCCTGTGCAGTAATAACTGATGGAGGTACCTCGTTTGTTTCTTAAATTGTGTTGTCCAGGCAGATGGACATACTGACCAGTAGACTTAAGTGTGTATGTGTGTGGCTTTTTAAGAAATAGTCTGTTTATTTGTTTGAGTGTTGACTTTTGGTCGTTCAAGATGTAAAATGGTCAGACAACCCGGTCCTCAATGTTTACTCAGACGCACAATGGCATAAAAAAATGAAAACAAAACAGTTGCCACATGAGGTGAGTGGCTGTTGTTAATCCGGCTCTGCCATCACTCAAGTCGTCTCCTTATCAAGTGACGCCTCCGTCTGTACAGCCACCCTTTTAAAGCCCAGGAACTGGAAGGGGTGGATCCAGTTGCTCTCACTGGGCAGTTTCTTGGAACCGTGGACGAAGACAATGACAAGACAATTAGCGGTAGCACCTCCTCTCGGCCTGGGGTGGTATCACATACCTGGGAAGAACTTGGATGGTGAAGCTCAGGGGTGCATGCATGGCAGCCTACAGGTATGATTGTGGTTACAGGAGAATCATGTCATCATTTCATATTTAGAGAGTTTATGCTGGGCCTTGTATGGGCAAATTCATATCCCAGCTTGTCCGTCTGTTCAGCATCTCTGTTCACCTTGGTTTGTTATTACCAACTCCCACCTAGTGGGATAGGCAACTGTGGGGTGGTGAATGATGACCATCTGTCCTTCGGGACCCATGTTGTTAGGGTCTCTCAGTCTTCACTCTATACAATATCCACAAGATCAGACCATATCTGACAGAGACTGTAGTACAACTCCTGGTCCAGGCTTTGGTCTCATCACGTCTGGACTACTGCAACTCTCTACTGGCCGACACACTGTCATGTGTCACTAAGCCGCTGCAGAGGATTCAAAATGCAGTGACATCTGCTGGTGTTCATCCAGCTGAGGCGGGCGCATGTCACTTCTCTTTTCAGATCACTATAGTGGCTCCCTCTAGCAAGACGTGTTAAGTTCTAATCCAGTGTAGCTAGTTGGTCAGCACCATCAATGGAGACACCTGTGAGATCCTCAGGTCCTTCCTGAGCAGTCCAGTTGAATGATGCCATGATGATGCCATCTCTGCGTAATATCAAATCTCAATCCAGACTCTTTTCATGGGTAGCTCCTAGCTGGTGGGAGAAGCTGCCCACCTCCATTTGAACTGCTGAATCCCTTGTTTGAAGGATTTGGAGACCTTCTTGTTTGGTGAATTTCTGATGTCAGCTGTTAGATTTTTCCAAATTAGGAATTGTAAGTCACTTGCATTTTGTTCAGAGGCCTTCACTTGTGGTGATCAACGTTGTTCTGTAACACTTGTTCCCAGCCAGTCCCCCCCAAGACGGATGTTTACACAATTATGTTGACCTCATTTGTAAGTCGTTATGAATGAAGGTGTCTGCTAAGTAAATAAATGCAAATGTAAAAGCCACACTTTGTCAGAAGCTAGTGAATGCAGCACTCAAACTGGTGGGGCCACCAGATTAGGCTCTTCAGCCCTGGAACCCGCCGGTAGAGTTCTGTGTGGACACTGAGAGAGACGTTCACAGCTGAGGCCTCACCTCTGCTCTCCCAACAGCTCACAGGTGGCTCTATCAGGAGCTGGGGGACAACATGTTGCTGAAGTACCTGTCCTGGACGGTCTACCCCACAGCTATGGCCGCCTTCTCCACCGGCTTCGCCCAGAGTGTTTCTCCTCAGTCGGCAGGTAGGTCAATTTGTCGTCGGGCTCACTTCTGTGTCTTGGCTGTCCCAAGGTTTGTATTACAAACCCAATTCCAAAACAGTTGGACTAATTTGGAAAATGCTAATAAAAACCAAAAGGAGTGACATGTAAGTTTATTGTGACTTGTATCCAAATCAAAACCGTATAAAGACGAGATACTTCATGCTTTATCTGATCACCTACGTTATATGAAGATCTATGTTTATTCTGAAATTGATGCCTGCCGCACGTTGCAGAGAAGGAGGGACGGGAGTAGTTTAGGACTAACAACGATGTGACACGTTGAAATGACAAGGGAAGGTGAAACATGTGAGGCAACAATGTCTAGACCTTGATGAGCAGGGATTGAGGGGAGGATCAGCGATTTGACAACAGACGCATCATCGAATCATCCAGCACTTTGAGAAGAAGGTTTCCCCAAAGACAAATTGATAGGGTTTTGGCTCTTCAAACGTTTTCAGGGCACAATAGAATTAAAATATTTAAGGAATTTGGTCAAATCTCGGTGTGCAAAGGGCAAGGCTGAAAAGCACTTGTGAAAGCACGAGATCTCTAGGGTCAGATTTATTGAGCTTGTGGACAATGGCTGTCCTTTAGAACTCTGTCCTTGGATATGCCCGTTGTGCCCACTCACATTCACTGGAGGGTTAGGATTATATTTATTTAGCTTTGTGAGGTAAACTCCATTTCCAAAGTCACTCCGGAATGCACAGGAGATTCCCTGGGTAGGGAAAATGCACAGTCCATAAAAACTTGGAGTCGTCACCCCAGCAGTTATTTGGTATTCTAGTATGAGGGGGCATATCTGGGTGCACATAGTAGATGGTGTTCTGAGAGGTATCAGCTTGTTTTCTTTTATTCTCCAGTCTCCCCTGTGGCCTTGTGGGGTTTGGAGTTGGGTTAGTTAGGCCCTGGGGACGTCATGCTTGATCATCAGCCTCCAGGCTCCCCTGTCCCTGTAGGCTTTGAGATAAGGTTAGGTTTTGGGAAGTAGCTTCTTTGCCTCTAAGCTCCGGGATCTTCTCCCTTGGCCTTGTGTGTTGTTATTATGTGGGCCATATCTGGGTAGTGGATAGTGTCCTAAGAGTTATCAGCTTGTTGGTTCTTCAGCCTCCCCTTTGGCCTTTTGGGCTTTGAGCTGCTGTATGGGTCTGAGCCACCAGCCCTCATCATCCAGGATCCCTGATGGGGTTTAATCCTGGTCTTGGAGTTGTATGGCCCCTGTCATACAGGCTTACTGCTGAGGTTTGGCCCTGGCCATTGAGTCACGTACCCTCGTCACTGAAGGTTCCCCTAGTCCTGTAGTCTTCGAGTTAAGGGTAGGTTCTAGGAAGTAGCTTCCTTGCCTCTAAGCTCCGGGGTCTTCTCCATTGGCCTTGTGTGCTGTTATTATATGGGCCATATCTGGGTACAGTTAGTGAATAGGGTCCTAAGAGTTATTGGCTTGTTGGCTCTCCAGCCTCCCCTTTGGCCTTGTGTGCTTTGACCTGCGGTATGGTTTGGCCACAGAGTCACTGGCCCTCATCATCCAGGCTTCCCACTGGAATTTGGTCCTGGCCATGGAGGCGTATGGTCCTCATCATCCAGGCTTACCACTGGGGTTTGTTCCTGGCTATGGAATCACAGACCCTCGTTATCCAGGTTCCACTGGTACCTGAAGGCTTTGAGTAAAGTTAAGGACTGGGAAGTAGGCTCTGGGCCCTCAAGCTCCGAGGACTTCTCCCTTGTCCTTGTGTACTGTTATGATGTGGGCTATATGTGGGTACAGTTAGTGGATAGGGTCCTAAGAGTTATCAGCTTGTTGGTTCTCCAGCCTCCCCTTTGGCCTTGTGGCCTTTGAGCTGTGGTTTGGATCTGACGACAGAGTCACCAGCCCTCATCATCCAGGCTTACTGCTGAGGTTTGGTCCTGGCCATGGAGTCACAGACCCTCGTTATCCAGGTTCCCCTGGCCCTGTAGGCCTTGAGTAACATTAAGGACTGGGAAGTAGCGTCTGGGCCCCCAAGCTCTGAGGGCGTCTCCCTTGGTCCTGTCCTGTTATTCAGTAGGCCATCCCTGGGTAGAGATAGAGGATAGGGACCATAGGGTTACTGGATTGTTGGCTCTCCAGCCGCCCCTTCGGGGTTAGGGAGTGCTCTACCAAGAGGATTTTGGATGTCAGACCACCAAGGTGATTAATAATAGGACCTGGTGAAGGAATATTTGTCAGAAACGAGCACAGTCAAAGCCTTCAAATCGGTCCTAAATCAAAGCATCAGATCCTAAATATGAGGCCAATGTCTTAAAAGCCATCACATGTCTGCAATGGATACTGTACGAGCCATTTGTTAGTTATTAAGGTTATTTTAATTTGGTAAAAGTATTTTCTTAGTTATGTTAAAATATTTGCCTATATATATTAGTGCATAGTCAATGGGGGATTCTAATATAAGCCCCCCAAGCTAAACTATAAATGGAATACTCTGGTTATTTCATGTCCCTCTGACTCCAGATTAGTCCCAGTTTATGATCTGTCTTGCAGTTGGTAAGGCATGGAGGGCAAAGAGTTTCCAAACGTACCGCACCGTGTGTACTTACAGAACATACTGAATATACAAGATGGCACAGAGAAACAGGAAACACTCGACTGGTCCAACTTCTTTGGAGTGTGTTGCAGTCATCAGATCTGACACGACTGTATATTTAAAAACAACAATCAAATTCACAAAGAACAACCTCCAATAATGTGTTGTTGAAACGTTTTCAGTGAATTCCTTCTTTTTGTCATTTTCATTTTCCATTTAGTCCCTACGTTTTTGACAGACGATACATCAGACGATAGGCTTCATGAAGCTGAAATCCGGGGGTTCGACGGCCATCTCCTTGTGTTCCTTTCCATATTAAAAGCGGAAGAGTGACTGCCAGTAAATCTCAATCCACTGACAAGCCTCAAACGACAATGGGCGTCAGTGTACCACCCTCCAATTAGGGGCTGGCACTGAGGTGGAACTTTCTTGATTAGACTTGGATAAGGAAGTGAAGGCAGGGGACTGTGAAGTGCAAGGCTTTCGCTTCACCCCCCTTCGCCACCACTGGCCTCCTGGGCTGCCCAAAACAAACGGCCTAACGCTGAATGTCATGCGCTGTGTGCTTCAAATGACACTTTGCATACTGAAGTTTGATGAGGATGCCATCCTTCACCTCTAATTGGCTATGGCAGAACCCGGGCCTAACTTTGAGCCACCCTGAGATTGACTGGCAGACCGGTCCCTGTCTTGCAGCCGACGCAGCCATGCAAACTCGGGTCCCCACAACCCAAATAGAATGGATGTATAGATGGCATACTCCGAGAACTCCCTTTGTGTGCTTCATGCCCTCTGTCTTGGCACCACCTTTTACATGGATGCCAGTAAACTCTGTTTTAAGGTGCCCCTGATTCAGGGTGGTACTTTTGAGCTCAGCTTTATAATGGCAGTGCTAACATCTAATGCCGCACTATCCATCCTGGACATGCCAACTGGTTCCTTAAAGTTAGTGAGTTTCTAATTCTGTTATAAGAAAGCAGCTACGGGGTTCAAACCTGCCATGTGGGCACTGCCCTCTAGCTCAAAACTGTGGTGAGGGTGCTATTGTTAAGCTCTTTCCTTCTATGAGGGCATTATTATATAACACAGAACTGCCAGGAGTGGCATCAGGTTATCACCAACCAGCTCACAACTGCTATAATAACGCGGCCCTCCTGGTCAGAATTACAACACAATCCACTTCTCATTGGACAGAATTGTTACTATATATTAGAAACTCTGCCACGTTAACACAGTGTAGTTTGCCATCTCTGACTCAAAAATGCCCACAGCTACTAACCACTGTGCCATTTTCTAACTCAGAATTGGCACAAGGGTACCACCCTTTGGTTCAGATCTGCTGTCACAGTGCAATGTTATTGCTCAGAACAGCTATGTGGGCATCACCCTCTAATTCAGAGCTGCCACCAAGACTCCATCTTTTGGTTCAGAACAGGCTGGTGGGCAGTAGCGTTCAAAATTGTCATCAAGGTCACACCCTGCTGACACAGTAATGTTGTGACAGAATTGTCGTCTATCAAGTCTTCATCTTCTAACACATGAGCTCTGTCTTCTAGTGCTCTTTATCTTCTAACATCTTGTAGTTCAAAAATGCCACCTGATTACCATCGTTGTCATGCTCATAACTGGCACGCGGGTGCTGCCCTTCATCTCAAGACCACCTTCTCAGAATTGTGATTACAGTCGTGTCCTCTGAAGCTGCTCTTTGACACTCCCTTGTAGTTCAGAATGACAAAGAAGACAGAAGTTCAGAACTGTCTTCTTGGTGCCACCTTGTGCTCGAGGACTACAATAGCAGCACCAGTTTCTAGTTAGCGACTGTTATCTGGATTTGGTGGCAGCGGTGGGATTCAAAACTGATAGTCTCAGACTTGGTCCTGGTCTGATTTGGGGAAAGAAAGAATGTGAATACAGGTAAGGTCCAGGAAAACCTTTTTACTATAAATTCCCTCTTTTCCTTTTCTGCTGCTAAATGGCAATGGGCAGTGCCAATGCCTGACAGTCCTTGAATCCTGTAATGTAATATAATAAGACAGTTGTCTGAAGCAAGGATTTTTAGTAAAACCAAGCTTGATAAAAATGGGTAAAGGTTCTAGATGCCATGCATCGCCATATAGTTTTTCTTGGCTGTATTTACTGCTTCAGTGTTCATTTTTGAGCTGGCATCAGTCATACTTTTTTTGTTTGGATTTTATTTGTTATGAACCCCATGCCACTAATAAAAAACAAATCCCCCTAATGCTGAATCCTGAAGAAACCTGCAGATGTCAGAGCATGGCTTCTCTTTTGCCCCCCGTCCCCTCAGTTCACTTGTGCCCAGGTTGATGATTTTTACACACTATGATCCACCAGGGGGCATACAGCTCCCCAAACCCGGACACAACAGACACAGAGGCCAAGCCCAGCACACAACACAGCTGTGGGAAACGCTTTTGTCTCGCTCCCCACAGCAGCACACAGTACAAGCACCAAAGAGCACCAGTATACTGTCCCATGTGCTTTCTTCCTCTTTCTCTTTCTGTCCACCTCCACTCCTCCTCCTCCTCCAGCAAGCTTCATCTTCTCCCACCTGACTCTGGCTCCTCGGGCTGTGGCAGCTGGCCCCTTTTACAGAGGACCCGGAAGTGTTCAAGGTCTTCCAGCCGTTCTCCATGCGCCCCCTGGTGGTGACCACAGGACCCAGTGGGGTTGAGCTTTCCTGCTCCAAACGTGTGGCCCTGTTGCAAGCTCATGGTGGGAGTATGCCCTCTGTCGCCCTCTGACGCCCTCTGTTGCCCTGAGGGAGATGTCATCCTGTTCAAGCTCCTTCCCCCCAGTCCTTCTGTAATGGAGGCATCCCAGCCGTCTGTCATTTACAACATGGACTCCTCCCAGATCTGCTGTAGATTTCCTTTGTTATTTTTTTGGTTTTTTTTTGGGAAGACCCGTGTCCTTCATGTCTTAATGTTCTCATTCCCGTTCTCCTCACTCAGGATCAGGAATTCCGGAGCTGAAGACTATCTTGACAGGAGTGGTGCTGGAGGAGTATCTCACCGTCAAGAACCTGGGAGCCAAAATTGTGGGAATGACCTGCACCCTGGCTGCCGGCAGTCCCGTCTTCTTGGGAAAAGTGGTGAGTCAGGATGGGTGGATGGGAAAAACAGGCTGAGATACCCTATAAGCAAAAAAAGGAAAAGAAAAAGTGTTTCTTGTTGTGCCGGGACGGAAAACGATTCAGAAAGACGTTGACAACCCCGGACGACAGAGCCGTTAATTAGTGAGCTGGAGGCTTAGCCGTCACTCTCCATTAGTCATCTTCCTCTGGCGTTGACCTTTGGCACGTTTTGAGTTAATTCATCTGCTCTTTTGATTGGTCGACGTTAGCCAATCCAGTAAGCTTTGTGATACTACCAGTTTGGGTTTTGTTTCTTTGCTTCTGACACTGAATACGAGTCTTTGGGGTTCACATTTCACATCTGATGCTTTGATTTGACGGCTTTGACTGCGCTCATCTCTGACACCTGACACCATCTTCTCCGGGTCTTTTTATTGATCACCTTGGTGCTCTGACATTCACAATCTTCTTAGTCCTTTCTTCTTCTAACCCTAATCTTAAACAGAGCCCTACTTTTAAAATATTACTGTGGTGCCCTGAGGTTAATAGCGAATCCTCGGGCTCCCACTTTGTATCCTTTAGATCCCTGTCTTATATTTCGTCATTTTGTACCTGTATTAAGATTTATTTTAAGTATTTTTAAATGCTTTACTTCTGTACGTATTTTAGCTAAATTTTATAAATCTGAATTTTAAAATGATAATTTAATGATTTTATGCTCGGGGGCTACGCTGCTGCCTCGCGGTTAGGAGACTTGGATTCGCTTCCTGGGTCCTCACTGCGTGGAGATTGCATGTTCTCCCCGTGTCTGCGTGGGTTTCCTCCCACAGTCCAAAGACATGCAGGTTAGGTGCATTGGCGATACTAAAATTGTCCCTAATGTGTGTGCTTGGTGTGTGTGTGCCCTGCGGAGGGCTGGCACCCTGCCCGGGGTTTGTTTCCTGCCTTGTGCCCTGTGTTGGCTGGGATTGGCTCCAGCAGACCCCCGTGACCCTGTAGTTAGGATATAGCAGGTTGGATGATGGATGGATGGAGTTTCCTGGCCACGGACCCCAAATGGATAGATAGATAGATAGATAGATAGATAGATAGATAGATAGATAGATAGATAGATAGATAGATAGATAGATAGATAGATAGATAGATAGATAGATAGATAGATAGATAGATAGATAGATAGATAGTCCGATATGAAAGGCACTATGCAATAGATAGATAGATAGATAGATAGATAGATAGATAGATAGATAGATAGATAGATACTTTATTAATCCCAAGGGGAAATTCACATAATCCAGCAGCAGTATACTGATACAAAGAAACAATATTAAATTAAATAGTAATAAAAATGAAAAGAATTAAAATAAAATTAATGTTCGCATTTACTCCCCAAATGTCGATGTTTCATTCCCCGAGTCACTTAGTTGTCACTTTTGCCTTATGGCCGGTGCTCCGTCATGTTGGACTAAGTCAGCGTTCCTCAACCTTTAAGTATTTGCGACCCGAGTTTTCATAACAGTTTTAATCGCGCCCCCCCCCTAACATTTTTTTGAACTATAGATGCATATTTTATTATACCTACTTCACTTTTATCGACATTTAACTCTATATTTATTGTTCTAGTATCAGAATGTAGTTTAAGTTAATTTGTTTTGGTTTCAACACGTTTTTTTCATATTTTCGATTCTTGTTCTCTGTTTTTCACCTCTTTGCCCCCCCCCCTTTTTGTTACTTTGCGCCCCCCCTAGGGGGGCCCGCCCTACAGGCTGAGAACCACTGCACTAAGGCCTTGTGGGGCACCAAACGGTTCTTGGATGGATGGGAGAAGCTGCTCTCGGAGGACGTTGAATGCCAATATTCAATCCAAACCAATACTTGTGTCATTCTCAGAAGTTTTGGCCAAGACTGTAGTGTTAATTATATAAGGCATAGCAAAATATTTCATGAATATTTCCGTAAAGCACAGCTTCGCTTCTGGAATAGTGAGGGAGAGATGTCTGTGTGGCTTAGCGAATTCATTCTTCTCAACCCCACTGAGTCTTTCTTTAAACGAGTGCCCACCCCACCATGATGCAGCCTTTCTTCCTTCTCTTCATTGGCCTGCATTTTAAGTAATGCTGTACTGTCGTCATCTGACAACATGATGGTTCGGTGGGCCTTCAGAACTGCCTATGCCCCCCCACACCCCATATAAATGCTGGGCACTCACATTAAAAATTGCACGTCAGCCCCTCCATTTTAAAAGCCAAGTGTCACCTGCCTCATGTCTGCCCCTGTCGACAGTTGTATTGCAATACTTCCAGCTTTATCGATGTACCTTCATTAGTTTGGAGTTCTCGATTGTTTAAACAGGGTACACATCTTTCCTTACTGGTGGGATTGGATTAGAGCTGGAATGCTGGGAGTCATTTTCCTCTTATCTCTAATATTTGAACCCAGTGGTGAGACCATCATTCTCCTGAGAAAGTAACTGCCCTGCATTTTCCAGACCTCTGCCACAGGCCTGACTCTTTTGTCGTCCGCCATGCTAAGCTACGGGGGACATTTTTATCTGGAATGAGCACGGACTAAACTGCCAGCCTTACCTAACTTGTTTGTCTTTGTCTCCAGGGACCTTTTGTTCATTTGTCCAGCATGATCGCCACTTACCTGGGCAGAATACGTACTTCAGTCACCAAGGCCTACGAGGTAGGGGGATCTGATGGCACTTATTATACGGTGCTGACTTCCGTAAATGGGGTAAGTCAAGAAGAATACATAAATGTGATTAGCTGGAATACCCACAGGAACATGGAGAGGACGTTCAAAATCTACTGGCTGGGAAATGAACCTGAGATTTTGGAGCTCAGGGGTCCAGCAGCAGTGGGGGATCTGTTGGTGAGGAGAGATTCACTCATCTTGTCTTTGCTGATGATGCTGTGATCAATGGAAGCTCTGATGGGGTCTCTCGACAAACCAAGTGAGGAGTCTGAGGGTCTGGGCTGGCGAGTGTCCTGATAAAAACCAAAGATCCAGGCCTTTAATGACCTCTTGGGCACGGCCATCAGCAGTGAGTCTGTCTGCGGAGAGAGTGTCGACCTCGTTGAGAGGTTTACTGACCTCGGTGGTGACATTCATGTCTCTGGTGACTCTTCCTGTGAAGTCAGTAGACGGATTGGGAGAGCAATTGGGTCATGAGGTCGCTGGAAAGGGTTGTGTGGCGCTCCTGATATCTTCAAAAAAGGATGAAGGTCCAAGTCTTTAGAGTCCTGGTGCTTCCTGTCTTGCTTTGTGGTTGTGAGACATGGACCAGAGACGAAGACTGGACTCCTTCAGTACTGGGTCTCTTCGGAGAATCCTTGGGTCCCGCTAGTTTGACTTTGTGTTGCTCACAGAGTCCCGAATGAGGCCCATGACCTGCATTGTGAGGGAGCGTCAGTTACGGCACTGCGGCCATGTGGCACGATTACTCGAGGGTGGTCCGGCTCGCAGGACCCTTATTGCTGAACCAGGCCAAGGGGATGCCCACAAAGCACCTGCCTGCGACAGATAGAGGGTCATTTCTGGGGGGTTGCCAACCAGGATCGTGAGTTATTTCATCATGTGGTGGGTGAGGCAACGTGCTGTACCAGTGCATACCCCCCACCCTGACCTGACACCACCGTACACCACAAGATAGCTTAGCAGGGGTCCGTTACTCGTCCTGTTTTAACGACTCAATCATTTCTTGTCATAGCTGACACAAGAGGGGTTTCTTTCCCTCCACATGGTGACAGCATTACGTAGGTAAAGTCCTGTTTTTGTTTTTCTCACCCTCTTCAGATTTTTCATGTTCTTTTGCATGATGTTTAGCCTCAGTTTGTTTCTGAAAGGTCCTGGGGGGACATCTTATAGGCGCACATAAATCTATAAATGAGACATCTTTCAGAGATCTGAGATTGCCTTCTTATCTTGTCTTCATGGCACCTTACAATTTCCCACTTGATTGAAATATCGTTGTCCTGCCCTCTGCCTCAAGCGCCCTGCCTGAGTCGACAGTCCTCTCCAATGACCACTGTAATAAGGCGCTATATATGCGCCCAACCCGACACAGACTGACACGGGGGCACTTTTTATTTTCTTCAGTTGAGGTCCATGTCTTTCCCGTGTCCCTCAGCCCTAACACAGTGTCCCAAAACACCAAATAAATCAAAATAAAGTCCACCTCACTCTTCTTCCTCCGCCACTCCTCCCTGGCAACCTCGTCCTCCTCCTCCCGACTCCTGGCTCCTTGAATTAGGCACCCGGAAGTGCTCCAGGTGCTTGATTGCCGATACCCGGCTTCACTTGCGGGTGTGGTGAAACCAGTGCCCAAAAAGGGCTAGCAGCTCCTGCTGCAGCACCCCCTGGCGGCGCCTGTGGAACCCAACAGGCCGCACCAAACTCCAACTCCCATGAAGCCCTGCGGGAGTCCGAGGCACTGCTGCAACCCAGCGAGGCTGCCATCTAGTGTCCAGGGGGAGGTATTGGGTCTCCCATGCTTGCTCCCATATGCTGAAGGGGCGTCCCGGCTGTCAGTCAAACCACGCGGATAAGAATTCCAGTTTGCTTTCTTTACTGAAGCCAGTTGGAATTGGAGAAGAGCACAAGTAAAATCGTAAAACACAATAATGTGACAAATCACTAACATATACTGTAAAGTCACACGATAAACTTCCATCCATCCCTCCATTATCCAACCCGTTATATCCTAACTACAGGGTCACGGGGGTCTGCTGGAGCCAATCCCAGCCAACACAGGGCGCCAACCCAACAATAAACTTAATGGTAGCCATTACTTATTCTTTACAAATATATAAGAAAATAAATAATATTCAAATGAATGGCAAACATGATCTGTGCATAAGCTGGTAAGAAAGTCTGAAAACAAGCTATAAACAACGGCAAGTTGCCAGAACTTTTGACCTTAAAAACACTTCACTAAATAACTTTTTACAAATTTAACAAATTTTTTTTTGTACTTTATTTCACCTTATACAATTTCTTGTATTAGCAATGTATTAGTTTTCGCATACCCCTGGGGGTCAGAGGGTTCACCGACAAAACCGTGACGGACAAATGAGTGCTGACAAACCCGCTAACTGGTTTTCGACAAATGCGCGAGAGAGGCCAAGAGAGTGGGACGCGTACGTGCGCATTTTGTACACATTATGCGCTAGGTTATAACTGTTATAACTGCTGATGGCATGCCGCGAACAAATAACTCAGTCGAGGGTTGGCGTCGTATACAATTACCAGCAGTCAGGCAGCCAGCAAGTCTAAATACGCTCAACTATCAAGACGTCTTGCTGCAATTCTTCCTACGTATGCAGGGCGTGATCTTAAGGCCTATCTGCGTGCCGCGTCTCATAATATTGACTTCTAAAATAAACGTTATTATATATGCTTTAAACTAGTAATTCGTATTTAATGAAACTTGCGATTTTGACGCCGCGCGTATGTTGGGTCAGAGCGCAGGAATTACAGGTTAAGGGTCTTGCTCAAGGGCCCAGCAGAGTAGGATCTCTTTTGGCAGTGATGGGGATTTGAACCAGTAACCTTCGGGATACCAGTGCAGACCCTTAGCCTCAGAGCCACCACTCCGCACTTAACAGACTCACAAATACGCATGAATGCAAAGAAATAAGCGTCTCTAAACATTTCTACGCACCGACAATGCCTTCGAAAGCCAAACTGAACATTTAAAGCAAAAGGAGTGAGACCAACATGGGCTCTCCATTCGTTTTTCCTCTCTGAGGCTCAGCTGGATGACGTCATTGCCCAGTGACTGACAGGCTCTTCCCTAAGTAAAGAAATGCTGAATGTCACCACTAGATGGTGCTGATCTAAATCCTCTCCTATTTCAAATGTTAACTAGAACAGCACAATCGTCATGGAAGCGAGGAGTAGCGATGTGTTACTCGAACATGCGTGTAAGAACATCAAGCACGACAACACGACTGCTACCGGGACTAGGAGGTCTCGTCTTGGACAAGTTGTCCATGGTGCTGAGCTCAGGCAGGTGTTCCCTCCGAATCCCCCCTTTGGTGTGTCATAGACGCGACTCCTCACCCCTGATGGTTGTGAACGAGTTCTCCTGCAGTGTTTTAAATGTAAATCTACTATTGTGCCATATTCCTGCCTTTCTGTCAAGGGGATAATGCCTGTAGTTGGTGTAAGTGTATTGATATACTAAGCTGAATTCTTACGTATGGTTACAGATGTTTTTTTGTTCATTCCTAGAACAAGAGTAAACAGTACGAGATGCTTGTCGCTGCTGCAGCTGTCGGGGTCGCCAGCTGTTTCGGAGCGCCGATCAGCGGTAAGACGTGTTTAAATGAAGGCCGTTGGGGTCTCAGAGCGGTGGGTTTTTTCTTTTTTTCTTTTTTTCTCCCCGGTGGCCTCCAATTCTGATGCAGGTTAGGCTGTAGCTCAACACCGTCTCTCTGCTGCCCTCTGGTGGGCACTTCAATTGTCAGCAAGCGAGAACCCAGCAGGGCTCAGGGCTCTTCTGGTCCTCCAAGGTGTCCCGCTGGGTTGCCCCCAGCCATCTGCCACACCAGCATGAAGTCTTCAGTAATGACTTAAATGGGGCCATTCTGAAATACTCCAGTAAACTATTCTACAGAGGGGGAGCAGCTAGTGGTCCTTAGATCAAGATATAAATCAGGTGTGTCCAGCTCTGGTCCTGGTGGGCCGCAGTGGCTTCGTTCTAACCCTTTTTCCTAACCAGTGTCCAGTTTTCACTGCTAATGAACTCCTTTTCCCTTCATTTTCTTAGCCCTGTTTTTAAGGATTCAGTCCCCTGAGTTGAGTTGTTTCTTCATTAAATGGCAGCCAAACAGAAATGAGACGTGAGACGAGCCAACAGATGACCAGCTAAACTGGAACATCAAACTCCAGCCAGTTCCTGGTGGGCTGCAGGTTTTCATTCTAACCGTCTTCTTAATTAGTGAGCTGTTGTTGCTGCTGATTCACTTGTTTTGTCTTATTGACGTGACTCGGACCCCCTTAGTTGTTTCCTTTTCCTTAATGAGCAGCCGAACAATAATGAGACACAAAACAAGCCGTCACATGACCAGCTAACCTGAAAATTAAAGAAAGGTGAAGGTCTCGGTCACGTTGGCCTGCTCAGGTCACCAAAACTGCTCGACGGTGGTCTTATGATAAAACAGAAAAGCAACGGTCTGCTGGTGCAGAATGAGAGCAGCGACAAGGCCTGATATTCAATAACGGCTTTAATTAACAGCCTGGCTGGGGTGAAACGGGCTGCAGGTTGAAATCCCGGTTTAGCGGCTCACCTGTTGGCTCGTCTCACACCTCATTTGTGTTGCAGCCGCTGAAGTATAAGGCGAGATCAAGCACGGGTAAAACACGTGCCGAAAGAAATCTCTCAGTCCAAAACTTCGTTTTCAAAATATTTAGTGAAAGTGAGAAACAAATAACCCAAACAAGAATAAAAGAAAAAACAGATTAACACCTGCGGTGGGTTGGCACCCTGCCCAGGATTGGTTCCTGCCTTGTGCCCTGTGCTGGCTGGGATTGGCTCCAGCAGACAACAACAACAACAACAACGTTTATTTATATAGCACATATTCATACAAAAAAAATGGAGCTCAAAGTGCTTTACAAAATGAAGAATAGAAAAATAGAAGAAAAAATAAGTCAACATTAATTAACATAGAATAAGAGTAAGGTCCGATGGCCAGGGTGGACAGAAAAAAAAAAAAAAAAAACTCCAGAGGCTGGAGAATAAAATAAAATCTGTAGGGGTTCCAGACCACGAGACCACCCAGTCCCCTCTGGGCATTCTACCTAACATAAATGAAACAGTCCTCTTTGGATTTAGGATTCTCATGGAAGGACTTGATGATGATGGTCACGTAGACTTCTGGCTTTCAGTCCATCAATGTTGGTGCATCCTGATGCTTTGAGTAGGTGGAGGTGGCGCAGGCCCCACCACAAAGAAACCGGAAAAAGAAACAGAAGAGAGAGTAGGGGTCAGTACGGATTTTAGAGCCACCATGAATAGTTATTGTGATGAATTGAACATACAGAGTATCAGGATTAAGTTAAAGTGAGGTTATAAAAAGGCCATGTTACAGTAATGTGTTTTCAGCAGTGTTTTAAAGTGCTCTACTGTATTAGCCTGTGAATTCCTATTGGCAGGCTATTCCAGATTTTAGGTGCATAACAGCAGAAGGCCGCCCGCCTCACCACTTCTTTTAAGTTTTGTTCTTGGAATTCTAAGGAGATGCTCATTTGAGGATCTGAGGTTACGATTTGGAATATAAGGTGTCAGACATTCCGATATATAAGATGGGGCGAGATTATTTAAGGCTTTATAAACCATAAGCAGAATTTTAAAGTCAATCCTGAATGACACAGGTAACCAGTGTAGTGCCATCAAAACTCGAGAGATGTGTTCGGATTTTCTTTTCCTAGTTAGGATTCTAGCAGCTGCATTCTGCACTCGTTGCAAACGATTTATGTTTTTTTTGGGTAGTCCTGAGAGGAGTGCGTTACAGTAATCTAGTCGACTGAAAACAAACGCGTGAACTAATTTCTCAGCATCTTTCAGTGATATAAGAGGTCTAACTTTTGCTGTGTTTCTTAAGTGAAAAAATGCTGTCCTAGTGATCTGATGAATATGCGATTTAAAATTCAGATTACAGTCAACAATCACCCCTAAGCTTTTTACCTCCGCCTTGACTTTCAATCCTAATGTATCAAGTTTATTTCTAATAGCCTCATTGTATCCGTTATTGCCAATTACTAAAATTTCAGTTGTCTCTTTATTTAACTTGAGAAAGTTACTATTCATCCATTCAGAAATACCAGTAAGACATTGTGTTAGTGAATCGAGAGAGTCGGAGTCATCAGGTGCTATTGATAAGTACAGCTGTGTGTCATCAGCATAGCTGTGGTAGCTCACGTTGTAACCTGAGATAATCTGACCTAACGGAAGCATGTAGATTGAGAAGAGCAGCGGACCCAGGATAGAGCCTTGTGGACCACCATATCGGATATCATGTGTCTTTGAGATTTGATTACCACAACTCACAAAGAATTTTCTCCCTGCCAGGTAGGATTCAAACCAATTTAAGACCCTGCCAGAGAGGCCCACCCATTGACTAAGGCGATTTCTAAGAATGTTGTGATCAATGGTGTCAAATGCAGCACTCAGATCTAAGAGGATGAGAACAGATAAATGGCCTCTGTCTGCATTCACTCGCAAATCATTTACTTCTTTAACGAGTGCAGTTTCTGTGCTGTGATTTGTTCTAAAAATTTATCAAGAATAGCAGGTTTATTGAGGTGGTCATTTAACTGCATAATGGCTGCCTTCTTCAGAACTTTACTTAAGAATGGACCCCCGTGACCCTGTGTTCGGATTCAGCGGGTTGGAAAATGGATGGATGGATAGATTAACACGTAGAATAAAAGGCAAAAAAAAAAGAAAATGTATCTTCTCTAAACTTAGCTTTTCTTGAGAAACTTTAGTTATTTCTGTACTTAAAAGTTCTTAGCTGCTTCTTCTGTACACTTTAAACGTACGGCTACACACTAAATAAGTGCTGTTTTACGAGTTACTTCACACACTCAAAAGGCCCGTAGGCCCATTGGCACGGTTTAACACCTTACACGTGGCAAGGCTGGTCACTAACTGAGAATAATATTTAGTCAGAGCTGTTAGAAATGGCAAGAATATACCAACAGAATCCTACTTATGGGGGTTTTAGGAACCTCCCATAGATTATGCTTATGATTATCTAGTAAACTATGTATGAATCTTATATAGCTAGGAAAATGAGTCTTACATTTCTGTTTGGCTGCCATTTAATGAAGAAACAAATCAACTCAGAGGGCTGAATCCTTAAAAACAGGGCTAAGAAAATGAAGAGAAAAGAAATGAATTAGCAGTGAAAACTGGACACCGATTAGGAAAACGGTTAGAATGAAAACCTGCAGCCACTGCGGCCCACCAGGACCAGAGGCTGGACACTCCTGGTTTATATCTTGATCCAGGGACCACTAGGAGCAACCAGCCAGACCAGGGTGGGGTCAGTTTTTAAAAGACCCAAAAGAGAAGAAGGCGCCAGACCAATTAGACATTCGAAAACCAACAGCAAAATTTTCAAATCAGTTCAAAAACGAACAGGAAGCCAGTGCAGGGAGGCGAGACGTGAGGTCACATCTGCGAGTGCGAAGTCTGCCCATGTGTAGGTGATGTAAGGATGCCAAGGTGTACAGACTGGTACAATAAGCTGACCTCGAGGTCATCAGCGTGTGAGCTGTGTGGCCTGGCGCTGAATTACCAATCACAGGACTGTCACTGTGTCCTCCTGTTACGGGGACATCTCTGGCTGTAGTATTGATGGAAATGGGCCACACGAAGCAAACGATTGTTGGATTGTGGTCACTGGACAAGGCCACTTCTGTTGTATTCAGATTCCTATTATTCATTCAGATTAGTGATTTGTGGGACCTAATGCTCTTCTTTATGGCAGTTTTATTACTCCATTTTCATTTTGAAGAGAGATAGTGGCTCCGTTATAATTGATTCTGTCTCACCTGAACCTGACTTCAGCTCCTGGCCTGGACACCATCTTGTGTGGACCTTACAAATTCACCCCGTGTCCACATGGCTCATTCTACTCCTCTATTTACATTTATTTGCTTAGCAGACACATTTATCCAAAGGGACTTACAAAAGACGTCACCGTGATTGAGTGACATCAGCCTGGGGAACTGTATGGGAACAAGTGTTACAGGACAAGGGTACAAAGCTGATCAGCACAAAATACAAGCGAGTTACAATCCCAAGGCTAGAAAAGCAGACGTTCACCAAACGAATCGTCATAAACACACTGAGGGAGCCCAAATTTTAAATATAGCATCTACTAAACAAATAAATATAAATGTTAAAATAAATGAGAATAAACACCAGCGGTATGCTCCAGTAGGGGGCGTGGTAGCCATCCATCATTAACCTCCCAGCCAATCATCAGAAAGGTGAAATGCATCTGCCAATCTTTATTTCATAATGGGCGGGATTACACTTAAGAGAGCCAATCACATTCCTCCCCTTTACACTTTTCTGAAACACCTGCACTTTCACTGAGCTGTGTGGCATTTTCTTAATATAACGTTTTCTATAGTCAACATTTTGAAAATCAAAAGCAATTTTAAAGTGTAAAAAAAGTTTGATTTCTTGATGTTTAAAGCATTGCTCATTTTCCCTTTTCTGTCAACCAGAGTAGATTATTATGCATTTTAGGACAGTGAGGCTTTTTTCTGCTGTTTTTAATCATTTAGAAAATCCAGTCTGATATTTCAGTAAAGAAAGTGTGTGATGTAAAAACTTTAAAATTGATGTTCTGTCTTACATAGTAAACACGACCATTAAGATGAACTCGAAAATGTTCGTTTGTACAGGACACAGACCCCATAACTGGCGGAGGGACTGGGGGGGTGGGCTGCCTATTATTAGTGACAAGTCAGCAATTTGAGGGGAATTTAAAAAGATTTGGGAAACCATGGCGTTTCATGTTTAGCTGTTTAGTAAGCAAAAAAAGAAATCTTTTTATTCTCTTATACTTTCATTGCACTGGCAACCCTGTGACACTGTTGATGCAGGGACTACAATTCCTATCAGGCAGGAAGAGTGCATTGGGGCTGATGGGATTTCATGGGAAAGGCAGAATGTTGTCTTTATTGTTTTGGTGGGTAAAGATCAAAATGGGGGAATTGGTGGGCAAAGAATTAAGGGAAATCTTTCAGAATGATCCTGCCTCACCTGTGGTGTTTTATTGTCACAGGGGTGCTGTTCAGCGTGGAAGTCATGTCCTCCCACTTTGCCGTCAGGAACTACTGGAGGGGCTTCTTTGCTGCCACCTGCGGAGCCTTCGTATTTCGACTTCTCGCTGTCATTAACAGCGAACAAGGTACTGAAGTGTAGGAGCTGTTCTGGAGAAATTCATGCAAGGAATAAATGGCCTCTCCAAAACTTGGCACTGTTTTATGGCATGGCATGACTGTTCAGAATGTGGGGTCAGGGGGCATGAGGGGAGATTACAGTAGAGGGGAGGGGATACAGGAAAGTGTCAAACAGGGGAGAGGAGACACTAACCATAATCCTGGGATAAGAGTCTGAAGTCATGAGGATAGACAGATAGATATGAAAGGCACTATATAATAGATAGATAGACAGACAGATAGATAGATAGATAGATAGATAGATAGATAGATAGATAGATAGATAGATAGATAGATAGATATGAAAGGCACTATATAATGGATAGATAGATAGATAGATTGATTGATAGATAGATAGATAGACAGATAGATAGATAGATAGATAGATATGAAAGGCACTATATAATAGATAGATAGATAGATATTAATTTTAGCATAGTTGGCAGGATAAGATAGATAGATTTGAAAGACACTTTATAACAGATAGACAGAAACGTACAATGGTTGACCCTATGCTCTGTGAAAAGTCAGCTTCCCCTCTGGGATTCATAAAGTGTATCATCGCCATCCTCGTCCTCACCATCATCATCATCATCAGTTGTACAGCAGAGGACTCAGAACACTGCCTTAGTTAAACGCCGCTCCTGGAATTGCGTAGGTAATCCCTGATCTTAGAATATCCTCAGACGCCTGACCACGTGATGAATGTATAAATGCGGTCTTATGAGGGCGTATGACAGAAGTGCCACCAGAGGAGCAACAGGTGTCAGTATTCCATCCTGCAGAAGGACGACAAGAAAGGCATTAAGCAACAGCGCCAACCCCTGGTCCAGAGAACTTCACGTGTGACAATGACCCCGACTAAGAGTCTGAAGGACCTCATGCACCTTTTATGGTCATAGTTTTAATGTCTAAGCTCAACAAAGGAATCTTACTGTCTTTACTTTTTCATCGTTCCCGTCCTCTGATGTTTTTGACTCACTTTTCAGTTGTTTGACTCACATACCTTTATAAGTAAATAGGAAGAAGAGTAACAAGAGAATAAAGTTTTAGGCCCGCTTACCGAGAGCGCATGTAGTGGGCGCCTTAACACTAGCTGGCCAGGTCAGCATATATTTGACCTGCCCGTTACTCTTTCCATTTAGTTCAGGGGTGTCAGACTCGTAGGTCACATAAGGGGCGTTTAGGGTCCTGACTTTTAAACAAACAAGTGTATTAAAATGAAATCCCAAAGTCGTGTGAGCCACAAACAGCAGTAAGCGATGGCTGGAATTTAAACCTGGAGCCACTGCTGCCCCCCAAGGTCTGAGTTTGACTGGCCTGGTTGATTTCAGGGGGTCCACCACAATCATTTATCTTTCTTGTTATGGAGGATGAGGCACAGGATGAACTAATGGGCCTCTGGTCACTGATCGCAGTCCTTATGTCTTTACAGAAACCATCCTTGCGCTTTTTAAGACCAGCTTCAAGATTGACTTCCCCTTTGACCTTCCTGAAATGGTGTTCTTCATCATTCTTGGGTAAGTTCTGGGAAGATAAACTTTGTTTGAAATAAGGATGGGACGATTTCTAAATTTGTCAGTACCCAGCTCACCAAAAGCTTTTGTTCTTGATTGTCATCATTAAAGCACACAGAGGGTCGATTGAAAGGGCAAGAGGGGGTGTTAGTCAGGACCGGCAGGGCAGCTGATGGTTGGTGGGCAGACTGGACTTTGATTTTCGTAGCCTGCTGATGGTCCAGTCGCTGGTGTCCACGTGTCCCAGGCCGTGATTCAGCAGACACCACCATCAGCATGCCTTTCTGCTCCTGCCCTTCGGGTGGCGCTGTTATTCAGCAGGTCAGTCAGCCGTCTTTGTAATGGCCGGACGTCTTTCCACACAGGGCGATCTGTGGAGGTGTGAGCTGTGCCTATCTGTTCTGCCAGCGCTGGCTGTTGGGCTTCAATCGGAGGAATAAAATCATCGTCAGTCTCCTGGCCACAGAGTAAGTGACGCCTTCCCTTCATTCAGGGCTCTTGGGTTTCGTACGTTATGTGGCGGCCATTAAAAAGGTCAGTGTCACGTATTACCATGAAATTTGTGAGACTTACCAGGAACGTTCATTGAGTTCATCTACCCAAGGCCTTGAAGATTAACACACCTTGGTCATCCAAGGGAATTACAGACTCGAACGAGAAATGGATCTGTGGGGCGCCTGTGGCGGTGCGGGTCGGCTCCTTGCCCCCTCTTCCATTATGGGAGTCCCCTGAAACCCGACACCGTCGATTAGTCATGACCAGAAGGAGCTGTACAAATGAGGACACCATGTGAAACAAGGGGAGACAAGTGTTCAAAAAGAAAGGGCAGTGCTTCAACATTCAGAAATCCTGAAAAACGGCTGAAAAGTGGAGGTTAAAATCAATAAAGAAACCCCATAAAACCTGCTTAAAATGCTGGCAGTAAGCGGTCTCTGTCGTAAAAACCCGGGGCTTTCTCCTCTTAGCTTATCACAGAGGGGTCTTGCAGCGGAGGAGTTGCCCTTTCAGCAGCTGCAGCTGACCTTCCAAAGGTCTGGTTGCCTTCCATCCCAGGCTCCTTTGCAGGACAGGGCCCTCACGCTGGGGCTGTCCCCCCCAAGTCCTCGACCCCCGCTGCCTTCCCGGCCTTACGCGGCGAGCCGTCCACACTCCCGCTCACTCCAGCTTCTCAGGTCAGCTCAGCGGGAGGATCCCCGAGTGTCGGCCATACCCTCTTTTCCAGGGGTCTCCCCCCACCTTGCCTGCCTTCACTCCCTCGAGCCCACTCTTCCATCTCACTCTGCCCCCCACGCCGACTCTTTCCGCCTCCTGCCTTCTTCTTCTTCTCTCCACTAACCTCCATTCTTTGTATTCCTTTCTTTTATTTCCTTTCTCCTCGCACTCCCCATTTTAAAAATGGAGAGGGGGCACAGCCATGACGATTAGCGGCTCCCGGCGCCAATTAGGGTGACGGATTATCCCACACCTGTACACTTAGTGTAGAAACACCCGGGTACCGCTGTCTCCACGCTCCCACGCCCCCCTCTTACCAAGACGTGAGCGCGGTGATTATTAATTTAAGAAGACGCCGATCAGCCGCGGACTTCACTTTGCCACAGCGCCAACAAGGATGTCCCCCATTTACTTATAAGTCCAAATGAAAACAACGCTCGATGGCATAAAAAGGATATGAAAATGAGAATGAAGAGGTTGGTGGTAATCAGGCTTTCCTGTCTGCCATCTGAAGGTCGTGGAGCTCCTTAGCTCTGGTTAGGAAGTGACGCCTCCTTCCAGGGGGTCCCAGTAACTGCAAAGGGTGGAGTCAGTTGACCTCACTGGGACTGTGGAGGATGAAAAGGATAAGACAGTTAGTGGCGGCGCCCCCTCTTGGCCCGGGGTGGAATCACATACCTGGTAAGAACTTGGAGGATGATCCTCTGACATGCATGCGTGACAACGCTGGTATACACACTGTGACAAAACGAGACTCCAGACATGATAAAGGTTTGGGGCAGCCACCCGTATAAGTAAAGACTTGCAAATACCGGAGTGATTTACAAGACTGAGTCCAAAACAGAACTGAAATCCAGAGGAGGGGAAAGAGGCTTTACTGGGAGTCTGGGGGAAGTGATGTCATCCTCAGGGGCGGGGCCAGAAGTGACTGGCGGGATCTCCCTGGAAAAGGTCTGCAGGAGACTTCGAGAAAGAGTGAGTGCACCCCGCCGCCCCCATGGCGGACATGTTAAGAGTATTTTATAATCCCTTCAGCTGCCTGCTATTCATTCGCACGTGTGTGACAACGCTGTCGTACTGTGTGACGTTTACGTCAGTTCTTCTAATCATTGAGGAGCGACCTCCGTAGCCTTAATAAACCCTGTGAATGAGACAGCAGCCATCTAACTCACATTTGGTGCCTCTAGATAAAGACGAAGTATATCAAATATAAAATGCAATGTGGTATTTATTAATGTATAACAATACCAAATTATTAGACAGAAAGTAAAAAAATCTGAATCTAGGGAAACGCTTACTGAAAATCACAAGTGTCGAAGGGTGGGCTTTAGTTTAGATTTTCGGCTTTATTCATAGTTACATTTTCTGGTGGTCTCACGTCTCTTGATCTCCGACGTCTGCCATTGTCTTCTTCCTTTTTGATCCGTGGTTATGTTAAAATGCACACGTGAAGTTTTGGGACATGTGACGTTGCACACGTTTGATTGGCTCTCTCGTCATGAGCTCTGGTTGTGATCTTTTACGTACCGCCGCACTCGTTCCTTTCCCAAGCTGAAAACTAATCCTGTGATTCCCAGCCGTACGGCGTTCCTCCGTTCACAGGTTATAAATTAATTCAGACCGGTTCGGTGCTTATTTTCCCATTCCCAGGTCATAAAGTAGTTGAAAAAGAAACCAACTGGAACAAATGCCTACGTTACTAGACGGAGCAGAAGGATGCTTGAAATGCCTTTGAGTCCTGCAAATTCACCTGAGCAAAATAATGAAAACTTAATATAAACAGACGGCAGTTGAAAAACCGATGACTTTCGGCACCAGAAGATGTCATTTGGTACTTTTGTAAATCACGTTCAGGTTTTCATATTTTACTTTTCTTGTTCAGCTTTGGTGGTCGTTTTCCAGCTTTGAGCCAGGGGGCTAAGAACACTCTTCATAAATGTCCACCCTTCCAGTCGTTCTCTTCCTATTAATCTCCCATTTCAATCGTTCATCTGCTAAATCACCTCAACAGGACAACCACCACAACACAGCGCGGTCTCAAAATCAAACCCTCAAGACAGAAACCAATACTGACAGAAATCAACACGCACAAAGTACACTGAACACATGTTGGCGTCTCCTGGATTTTACTGTTGACTACTCCATGTTTGATTTGCAAAGGCAAACGACTTAACATTGAATGGCATGGGGTGGCTGGACATCGGTCTGACTCTTTGCTTCCTTTTCCCAGTAAGGTGGTTTACTCTGCACTGGTGGCCATCTTGGTGTCCTCCATGACGTTCCCTTATGGACTTGGGCAGTTTATGGCTTCAAGGGTAAGTGTACCCACCGTTGCATCTTTTTTTGTGGCTTGCTGACTTGCGTGCTGGATCTTCTCTTTGGGATCTGCAATTACAATCATGGACAGCTCCACACATCGGTCTCTTTACTTTCCCTGTGTCTTTTTGGACTATTAAGGTAGTTTTAAAAATATATAAATTCATATTCACAGAGTCCCGAATGAGGCAGATTACCTGCATGGTGAGGGAGTGTCAGTTACGGCACTACGGCCTTGTGCTGCGGCTCACAGGACCCTCACTGTTGAGGACTCAGGTGGCTGGACCAGGCCAAGGGGACGCCCACGTAACACCTGGCTGTGGCAGACAGAGGGTCATTTCCAGAGGGTGGGTTGCTCTGTACCAGTGCAGGCTCCCCAACCTGACCTGACCTGATATTAACTCTACAGAGAATACATCAGGTGAACATCACATGTGTCTGCCTGGCAGGTCTTTAATTAAAGCTGCTTGGCATCCTTCCCTTTGGGTATTTTGTTGGGCACACCTTCACTACTCTATTTTTTTTTTTTGAATCGAGTTCCTTTCTTCTGTCACACAATTCATTCATCTTGTGACAGATAGGGGGCGCTATCACTCCCTTGAACCCTTGTCCAAGACGTGAGACACGATATAAAAGTCCAAATAGTTGACTTTTTATTCACAAACTGTGCACCAAGCACCCTCCTCTCCACAATACTCATAAATAAATTCACAATACTACAATAAATCAGTCCTCCACACTCCCAGACGTGTTGCCACCCTTCCACCCAGCTCAGCTCCCCCTCAGGGGACTTCCCATAGTCCTTTATAGTCCCTGACCCGGGAGTGTTTCCCATTCTTCAGTCCATGGTTCCTTATCACTTCCGGGTCAGATAAAAAGTCCTCTTCTTCATCCCGGAAGTACGTCGCTTTGCCTATGACGCACTACACTTCCGGGTTTTAGGGCACATGTGACTCTCTGGGCCTCCCTGCAGCGTCCTCTGTTGGCCCCTGGGGTATCCAACAGGTTTGTAGGGGAAAACTCCATAGTCCATGATTCCCTGCTTGTATCCCGGGCACCTTCATGCTGCAGGGAGAGCTCCATCTGGCGGCCTGGGGGTATTGGCTGGTCATGACACGCCGGCCATAGACCACAATCTCAAGTTGTCATCCATTTTTTCTTTTTCTTTTCTTTTTCTACAGTTAACTATGAAGGAACTCGTAACATCGTTCTTTGACAACAGGACCTGGATAGTCTTGTCCAAGAATGCATCACTTCTGAGACCGCCTTCTGTAGATCCCAACAACTTGTGGATAGAATGGTGGGATCCCACCATCACCATTTATGGGACTCTGCTGATCTTCATTGTCATGAAGGTGAAGTCCTTACAACACACTCAGATTGTGGCCGTGAAGTCCACTGTGGTGGGCTAAATGTATCATTTTGGGCAGATGTTGGCCACTCATCCTTATAGCTTTCTTAAGCTTAACACACTGGTGAGGCCTCATCTGGAGTACTGGGTGCAGTTTTGGTCTCCAGGACTATAAAAAGGACACAGCAGCGCTAGAAAAGGTCCAGAGAAGAATGACGAGGTCAATTAGAGGACTACAGGGGATGAGTTAGGAGGAAAGATTAAAAGATTTAGGAGTCATAATGGAGTCGTCACTGTCAACTGCCAGACAATATTAAGAAGCCATGAAGAAGGCTAACAGAATGTCAGGTTATATAGCGCCTTGATGTGTGGAGCACAAGTCATAGGAGGTTCTGCTCAAGCTTTATAACACACTGGTGAGGCCTCATCTGGAGTACTGGGTGCAGTTTGGGTCTCCAGGCTAGAAAAAGGACATAACAGCACTAGAAAAAGGACCAGAGAAGAGTGAGGAGGCTGATTACAGAGCTACAGGGGATGAGTTATGAGGAAAGATTAAAGGACTTAGGAATTGTAGAGGACTTGACACTATCAACATCCAGTGTTCAGAAGCCATCAAGAAGGCTAACAGAATGTCAGGTTATATAGCGCCTTGATGTGTGGAGCACAAGTCACAGGAGGTTCTGCTCAAGCTTTATAACACACTGGCGAGGCCTCATCTGGAGTACTGGGTGCAGTTTGGGTCTCCAGGCTACAAAAAGGACATAACAGCACTAGAAGAAGTCCAGAGAAGAGCAACCAGGCTGATTCCAGGGCTACAGGGGATGAGTTATGAGGAAAGATTCAAAGAGCTGAGCCTTTACAGTTTAAGTCAGGGGTGTCTAACTCTGGTCCTGGTGGGCCGCAGGGGCTGCAGGTTTTCATTCTAACCCTTTTCCTAATCGGTGACCAGTTTTTGCTGCTAATTAACTGCTTTTCCCTTCATTTTCATAGCCTTGTTTTTAAGGATTCAGTCCTCTGAGTTGATTTGTTTCTTCATCAAATGGCAGCCAAACAGAATTGAGACGTGAGACGAGCCAACAGATGACCAGCTAAACTGGAACATCAAACTCCAGCCAGTTTCACTCCAACCAGTTTCTTAATGAGAAGCCAATTCTTGCTGTTAATTAAAGCCGTTATTGAATATCAGGACTTGTTGCTGCTCTCATTTTGCCACAGCAGACTGTGGATTTTTTGTTTATTCTAAGACCACCTTTAAGATGTTTTGGTGGCCAACGTGACCGAGACCTGCACCTTTCTTTAATTTTCAGGTTAGCTGGTCATGTCGCGGCTTGTTTTGCGTCTCATTATTGTTCGGCTGCTCATTAAGGAAAAGGAAACAACTAATGGGGTCCGAGTCACGTCAATAAGACAAAACAAGTGAATCAAAAGCAAAAACGGCTCACTAATTAAGAAGACGGTTAGAATGAAAACCTGCACCCACTGTGGCCCCCCAAGACTGGAGTTGGGGACCCCTGGTTTAAGTAAAAGGAGATGAAGAGGAGACATGATTTAAAATTCTGAATGGAATTAGTGCAGTGGATTGAGATGGTCCATCAAGAACACGGGGACACAGCTGGCCACATGCTGGCCTCTCATCCTTATTGCTTTCTCTCCAAGTGGGTCAGAACTTGGAAACTTCCACAATCTGGCATTACAAATTGGAAATCATCAGCCCAAAACCCTCTAGATAGGGTAATGAGTAGCGGTGGTCCATCAATGCAGGCAGAAGTAGAAAATATAAACAAAGGAAAGCAAATTTGAGAAGGTGCCAGTCCACTTTGAAACATGAAGGCCAGAGCTCTAAATTGGTCAAATGTGGACCACCCACCTAATTTGATGTTTTTGAGTGAGAAACGTATTGAACCCCACCAACCTCTTCAACAGACTGTGAAAACCACGACGAACTTGAGGTCAGCAGATTGAGAAGCCCCCCCAGTGTTGTATGTGTGGCAGAAAACGCTTAGAAATTAGCAAGTCTGACGATAAAAAGGAGGTTTGTATTCTTGGAAGATGCCCACTGGCACAGGCAGACAAGAAGTCAAAGCATGGAAGTGAAAAATGCAACCCGTAGATTGGTACGTAAGAAGGAACAGTAAATTTAAGAAAAGCTTTGGGTCCTGACAAAATGTTTATATGGTGGCGCTGAACGGTAGTGACACCACTGGGATGCCATGTTGGGATGCCAGCCCTGCTGTATTCAGTACCGCTCTGACGCAGCAGATGCACCGTTTCTTCCGGGGTTGGTTTCGTAGTCCAGCAGGTTAGAAGTCACATAAGTTTCTTTTCATGTCGGGGTGTTACATTTAATACTAAAATAAATTTTATTAAATTAGCAAACGAACCACTATAGAAAACCAAAAGGAAAAAGCCCTCACCTCACCGCGGCCATTCCAGAAGTGAGAGTGCGCCCAAATAAGACGCCCCATTGCTTTTGGAAGTTTTCATTCACGTGACGGGGGTGTCAGTGCCCCCCTCACCCCCCATTTCTGTAATGGCACCATTTCTTACTTAAATGAAACTTTTTTTTGTTGGTGTCAGAATGGTCAGGCAGTGACCCCCCAAGTGAGTGATGTGGGATTGTAAAGTGCTGTTCACCCCCCATCCTGCATCAGTGGACTGTCGGAGGGTTGATTGTAGAAAACGGGACTCGTTTCTTTGCGTTGGTAAACGTGTTTGACCCGCCTGAGCCGTCCGGCCTTCTGAATGTGCTATAAATATGAAGATTTTACGGTTACAGTAGCGATTGGCCTCGGGCTAACAGTAATGGCATCCTGGCTTCATCGGCACAACGCAGGCAGTTTCACTGAAGTCCAAGGGGAGCCGCTTGAAATTTGAATGTACTCAAAGCCATGTGCCAGCACTCGGGTCATAAATCTGCAGTTGCACCCTTGGCCAGACTCCTCTTGACACATTTCTCAATAAGATGGCTGTTTCTTGATTGGGGTCAACAGTTGCTAGCAGGCACGAGTGACTTATTAAAAGAACAAAGTGGCTCATTGTTAAACATTAAGCATATGCCAGCAATAAATGATGTGGCATTTCAGTGAGGGCGACTCTGAAGAAGGAGTGTGGAGACACGAGCAAGAAGTACAGTCAGGTATGGGGTTTGTGTGTTGTAGTCAATCGACAGCACCCAAGAACAGAAACACGCCAGAGAACAGCAAAGTGGGCTGGACACACACGGAGGAGTCTGACCGTACGCTGTGCACGTGACAACGCCACTACTACCGTGACATCTCTTAGTACGACACACTTAGAAAGTGCAGCACCAAACAATGGCTTCTCTTTTCTTTTTTTTTTTTGTCCAGTTTTGGATGCTGATTCTCGCCACCACCATGCCAATGCCAGCTGGATACTTCATGCCAGTGTTCATCTACGGTGAGTATTTCTATGCTAGCTACAATGAGAGGTCAAGCAAAATGACACCTTTTATTGGCTAACTGAGAAGATTACAATATGGAAGCTTTGGAAGGAAACTCTGGACCCTTCTTCAGGGGAGGGTTAGTAACAGCTAATGAATATCATATTACTTATATTATTGTACTAATGACTAAAAACAGAAATACAGAATGCACAGCAGCTGTAGTCAGGGTATACTAAACTAAAGTCATTAGTCTTCAGCCAGGATTTAACAGCTGAGATTGAAGGGGCATCTCTTATAGAAGCAGGCAGACCACTCCACAGTTTAGGCGGCCCTGGAACTAAAAGCTCGACCTCCCACTCTTATTTTATTTAACTTTACAATCATAAACAGGCTGACATCTTCAGATATTAATGTGTGCTCAGGTTTACAATAATCATAAGTTCGGATAAGTAGGTAGGGCCTCAGCCTTTTAAGGCTTTATATGTTAAGAGAAAGATTATGAAATCTATCTATCTATCTATCTGTCTATCTATCTATCTATCTATCTATTTATTATATAGTGCCTTTCACATCTATCTATCTATCTATCTATCTATCTTATTATATAGTGCCTTTCCTATCTATCTATCTATCTATCTATCTATCTATCTATTATATAGTGCCTTTCACATCTATATATCTATCTATCTATCTATCTATTATATAGTGCCTTTCATCTATCTATCTATCTATCTATTATATAGTGCCATTCATATCTATCTATCTATCTATCTATCTATCTATCTATCTATCTTATTATATAGTGCCTTTCCTATCTATCTATCCATCTGTCTATCTCTCTATGTATTATATAGTGCCTTTCACATCTATCTATCTATCTATCTTATTATATAGTGCCTTTCCTATCTATCTATCCATCTGTCTATCTCTCTATCTATTAAATAGTGCCTTTCACATCTATCTATCTATTATATAGTGCCTTTCGTATCTCTATCTATCTATCTATCTATCTATCTATCTATCTATCTATCTATTATATAGTGCCTTTCCTATCTATCTATCCATCTGTCTATCTCTCTATGTATTATATAGTGCCTTTCACATCTATCTATCTATCTATCTATCTATCTATCTATCTATCTATCTATCTATCTATCTATCTATCTATCTATTATATAGTGCCTTTCATCTATCTATCTAACTATCTATTTATTATATAGTGCCTTTCACATCTATCTATCTATCTATCTATCTATTATATAGTGCCTTTCCTATCTATCTATCTATCTATCTATCGATCTATTATATAGTGCCTTTCACATCTATCTATCTATCTATTATATAGTGCCTTTCACATCTATCTATCTATTATATAGTGCCTTTCGTATCTCTATCTATCTATCTATCTATCTATCTATCTATCTATTATATAGTGCCTTTCCTATCTATCTATCTATCCATCTATCTATCTATCTATCTATCTATTATATAGTGCCTTTCCTATCTATCTATCTATCTATCTATCTATCTATCTATCTATCTATCTATCTATTATATAGTGCCTTTCCTATCTATCTATCTATCTATCTATCTATCTATCTATCTATCTATCTATCTATCTATTATATAGTGCCTTTCATATCTATCTATCTATCTATCTATTATATAGTGCCTTTAATATCTATCTATCTATCTATCTATCTATCTATCTATCTATCTATCTATCTATTATATAGTGCCTTTCCCATCTATCTATCTATCTATCTATCTATTATATAGTGCCTTTCTTCTATCTATCTATCTATCTATCTATCTATCTATCTATCTATCTATCTATCTATCTATCTATTATATAGTGCCTTTCCTATATATCTATCTATCTATCTGGTGGGCACATACGTTATTTGTGTATCGTCTGGGATTGCCCACCTGCTGTAAGGCTTTGTTCCCATGTTTTCAGGGCTTATTCATAACTGCTGTCCCCGGCCTTGTTGTCACACACACACACTGCCACACTCACTCACTCATAGGATGCCAGTCTGTACTGACAGTTCCACAAATCTCCACATCTTTGGCATGTAGTTGGACAATAAAACTGTGAAAAACAAATACTGAAAATATCAACACAAATACATAAAAACATATTCATAAATGAAACTTCATGGTGACATGTTGGTTTGTGTTAAGGCCTCTTGGTCATGTGAACTCAGTTCAGCTGCCAGCCTGGTTGCTGTATTGTATGTGTGGAGTTTGCCTTCTTCTCACAGTTTTTCCCAAAAGTCTTTTCATTAACAGAATTGGTGAATAATAAATGAATTGAATAAGCGTGTGGGTGAATATCAGAATATTTCTTTGAGGTTTTGACGTCCCAAGTCAGGGCTGGCTTCCTGCCTTACATGGCCAGTTGGTACCAGGATGTATGTAGTTTAAGGGTACCTGCAAAACTTCAGATTAACAAGAAAGGCTCTGAAAATTGGTGGATGCAGTCTTCCAAATCAAGGTGCCTGAGTGATTCTTGCCATAGGGCAGCCATTTCTGGTTCCCAAAAGACAGATCCACACGAAGGCTGCAGAGAGAACCCTTTATTTATTTCGATTGGTAACGAGCTCCACACAGAGAATAACGATGACTAGAGGGTTACAGATTTGCGAAATGCCAATGGCTCCTGATTATTGATTGCATACAAGCACACAGGCTAAGTGCGGGGTTTGTTAATCTGCTAGAGTCCTGTGGTCTTGCATACATCAAAGATTTTTGTCTCCACATTAGAAGTTCTTTTAAAGCACAAAGAATCCACTTTATACGCAGAGAACCCTTCTCAGAATGAAATGTTCTATGGGGAGCCACACAACCCAGTAAAGAGCCATAAAGTGCCATTAAAGAACCAGCGCTTTTAAGAGTGTGGATGGGGAGATGAAGTCATTCTGTTTCAATAATCCCAAAGGTTTAAAGTTAAGACTAATAAATAAAGAGACGTGACTCCATTTTAACAGGTAAAAGGAAAATGGAAACTTTGAATGGCAGAATTCTAGGAGGAAATAAACCCATGGGGATCCCAGAGTGCTTTGAATTGCTTAGTTTAAGGTCTAAGTGACCCAGGACAGCTTGTCACCAAACATGGCACTACCACCGTCCAGAATGGCTCAATGGTTGATCTTCTTGTCTCCCTCCACAGGTGCTGCTCTTGGCCGTTTGGTTGGGGAGCTTGTTGCGTATTTTTTCCCTGATGGCATCAAAGCTGATGGGGTCATTAATCCTATCATCCCAGGTGGATACGCCTTAGCTGGTAAGATACGCAGCCACCACGTGGGCTCAAGACTGGCATGACTTGCTAACGCTTCTTGAACGCACACTGTCTTGGTTGTTACTCTAATCCCGGGGTCCTCCACTTGACACAACGGCTACAGATTTGTGCTGCGACTCAGTTGCTTAATTAGAAGTCAGTACTTGCCAGCAATGGAATTTGTTATTGAATGCTATGGTTGTAATTGGTTTAATTCTGCCAGCCTATATTTATATTGTAAATGTTTGCTTTCTGAGGATGTCATCAAAATGATTTATAGATCGGAGCCGTCTTTCATGTTTTTCCTCTTCTCTTTATTTCCAAATACTTCATTAAAACAGATCAGTGTAGCAGCCTCTGGCTTTCGCGAATCAAGACGCAGGGAGCCTCCGACTGACATGTCAAGTTAGGGACAGTGCACTGGTACAGCGCCCACTACACCATGAAACAACTCGGGATCCCGACTGGCAACCCTGCAGGCAGACACGTGGTACAGTCCCACCCTCCAGAAATGACCCTCTATCTGCTGCAGCCAAGTGTTACGTGGGCGACCCCTTGGCCTGGCCCAGCCAACAATGAGGGTCCTGCGAGCCGGACCACCCTCGGGGAAACGCGTCACGTTTTCAACTGGGAAAAACGCAGAGCACTCGCAGTTCCACTGTACAGGCCAGCCTTGATATCCAGCAACCTCGAGGGGATCCCGTGAACCCTCAGGATGTCCCACAGGGCAGCTCGATCAACTGAGTCAAACTCCTTACGAAAATTGACAAAGACTGCAAAGAAACTCTGCCGATATTCGCGTTTGTGCTCCATGAGAACCCTCAGTGCCAGGATGCGGTTGCTGGTAGACTTTCTTAGGCGTAAAACCAGACTGTTCCGGTCGCTGGTAGGTGAACAAGTGATCCGACTGACACTTTTACTTATTTACTTCTCAAAACGTACGTCCATTGTAATGGTAACGGTTCCTGGGATGGAGACAGCGTCTGGTCCTGGCGGAGAGCCACACGTGTCTGATTCTGCGCCTCACTCTCTGAGCGCTGTGTCCGCTGTTCCCCCATTTGAACCCATAGGGACTGGATCTTGGCGGCCATGTTGGTAATGACCGTGTTGCGGTCCTGCTGTTTGGTCATTTTACAGCAAAATCCTGCCGACTACGCCAATGTAAATAAGGGAGACAAAAGCACCTAAAATGACTTGGCAGTACCACCTTGACAACCCTGTATACTTGAAAATGAAATGAATGTCGTTACAGACATACGTTCACAAGAGAACAGAACTGAGGATGAATGGTGAGTGGTGGTTTATATGGCGGGTAAACCAGAAGGGGCAGATCCCGGAAAGCAGAAACAGGAAATGAGGTCAGCAGTGGATGAGTCTGCAGAGGGAGAAAAAGGGAAAGGATCTGAGCACAGTGCCAACCCCTGGCTTGGCGGGTAATGACACTTATTTGAGCCCCGCCCCCCGCGCAGGTGCATGACAACATTTATTAATGTTACACCATCACTGTGAAAGCTATAAGCAGAAGAAAATAAAGACATCCATTTTTAACATTTTACGCACATGAAAGAAAGAGCATATCATCAATTCTGCACACCTCGCTCCGCAACAATTTGAAAGATTCTTCTGTTTTACAGCTCAGCGTTTGCCTGCTGCTATCTCCCCACTTTCAGTCGATACGGCAAAGAACCCAAAACGACAAAGTAAAGTAACTCGTTTCTATCAATACGCAAATAGCAAATGCACAGCAGCAGTGAAAATGCAGATTGTACAGCACAGTAACTTAATGAAAAGCACAAACGGAACGAGAGCGTCTACGGAAAACGGAAATGAAAGCAAAAGGTTATGTAGGCGCCGGAGTGTAGGGCCAGTTCAAGCACGGGTAAAACGCTCAGTCCAAAAGTGTGTTTTAAAATATTTTGTGAAAATTCAAAGCAAACGATCCACACAAGAATAAAGAAAAACGTTGTTACACACATAGAATAAAAGGCAAAAAAAGGAAAAATGTACCTTTTCTAAACTTAGCTTTTCTTGTAAAACTTTAGTTGTTTCTATACTTAAAGATTCTTAACTTCTGTACGCTTTAAACGTACGGCGCTGCACAGTCAATTAAGTGTTTTGTCTTACATGTTATTTGGCACACAAGGCCCGGTTTAAAACCTTGTGCCCTCTACACCTTACACATGGCAAGGCTGATCACTAACTGAGGATAATGTTTAGTCAGAGAACTAGAAAGAGCTGGAATATACCAATTCAGTTCATCTCACGGGGGTTTTGGGAACCTCCCAAAGATTCTGCCTATCATTTAGTAAAACATTTATGATTCTTATGTCACTAGGAAATGGCTCTTACAGGTTAGGATAAGTTCCTCCAAACCTCCGGCATCTTACGTCATTACATCCTCAACGTAAAGAACGATTCAGAGATCATTTACCACCAGCGCTGCGTGAAGTACCCAACAGCCAGGGGCGGACTGGCCATTAGGGCATCTGGGCAATGCCCGGTGGGCCGCGGACTCTGGTCTGGTCATGGGCCGGCCGTTTCATGAAATAAATTTTATGTACTGGTTACTGTTTGACATTAAAATCAATTTTCTAAACTACTAAACATTATCTGTCCGGTACTGCGATTTCTATAGTCCTATTTAATATACCGTATTACGTCATCAAGTTGTTTTAGTTGTCAGTACACAACGTTGCAGCGAAACATTTGGTTCAAACTGCCTTTTCTGTTTCAATATCGCTACATTTCAGTTAACGTATGCTGAACGTTATTGCAATTTACTTAATCATATATGTAGTATTTAGGGCAGCACGGAGGCGCAGTGACATTGACATTTGACGGGTACTCTAATAAAGTGTGAGCCGTGTTACTGCATTTTTATCCATCCATTGTCCAACCTGCTATATCCTAATTACAGGGTCCCGGGGGTCTGCTGGAGCCAATCTCATCCAAAACAGGGCACAATGCAGGAAACAAACCCCGGGCAGGGCGCCAGTCCACCACAGGGCACAAGCACACCAAGCTCACACTCGGGACAATTTAAGATCGCCAATGCACCTAACCTGCATGTCTTTGGACTGTGGGAGGAAGCCCACGCAGGCACGGGGAGGACATGCAAACTCCATGCAGGGAGGACCCAGGAAGCGAACCCAAGACTCCTAACTGCGAGGTACCCACTGTGCCACCATGCCACCCTACTACTTTTTTATTTTTCATTAAATTGTATCTAAACAACTTTGTTCACATTTATGTTTGACGACATTTTAAATACAATGAATAATGGGCCGAGTGGGCCGACCTCATCACCTCACTCGCTGAAGGATAATGTTTAGCAGTTTAGAAAATTAATTTTAATGTCAAACAGTAACTAGTACATAAAATTTATTTTCATGAAACGGCCGGCCCATGACCAGACCAGAGTGTGCAGCCCACCGGGCATTGCCCAAATGCCCTAATAGCCAGTCCACCCCTGTTTCCTGGTGGGTTTCCACCATGTGCTCCCATTTCCTTCCAAAGACATGAAGGTTTGGGGATCTGGCGACGCCAGCGTATGTGTGTGCTTATATTCACCGTGTGATGAGCTGATACCCCGTCCAGGGATTCTGTTTCTTTCTCATGCCCAATGCTAGCTGGAATGGGCGCATTGATGGATGTAATCATTAAACATCCTTTTTAGAGATAGTGTGGCAAGGTGTCCTCAGAATTTAATGGCTGTTTCAGGCAATTCACAACACAGAGAAGCCGACCCTGTTGTCACCGCACTGCCACCTGGTGGAATCTTCCAGATTTACGTAAAGTACGCTTGCATAGCATGAAGTATAAACACGGCCCAATTCTCTGTTAAGGTGCCAAGTCACGCTGGCACCTGTCGAGGCCCACATGGCTGCGTTCATCAGACAACAAAAAAAAAGTCACTACAGCATCAAAAAATAATACAAGTAAAACGTTAGCAAAAATATAACACAAATAAATTAGCATTCACAACCATACAGGAAACCAGGGCTCGAGTGCGGAGGAAGATGACGAACTTCTGAAAAACGCCAACAGGGCACAGGCCCTGCAAAAACCTAACAGGGTGGATGGTTGGCACTTGCTGTGCTTTTAGCGATCCTCGTAAGTGTTAATTATTAACATCCTTAGATGGCCCCCAAATGTGTTGCCAGTCTAGAAAGTCCCCTAAGTACTTAGCAGCCATTTTGTTAGTGCTGTGTAAATCCACGTGAGCCTGGCTGCACCTTCACCATCTCTTCCTCTTCCTCTGTCCCCGCAGGAGCCGCAGCCTTCTCGGGAGCCGTGACCCACACCTTGTCCACGGCGTTGCTGGTGTTTGAAATGACTGGTCAGATGGCCCACTTTCTGCCCGTGCTTCTGGCAGTGTTGGTCGCAAATGCGATTTCCCAGAAGTGCCAGCCGTCCTTCTACGATGGCACAATCATCGTCAAGAAGCTTCCTTACCTGCCACGCCTGCACAACGCCGACACGGGGTGAGGGCAGGTGCCATTGTTTATTTCGGCTTGGAGTGGTGGGAGAGGGGAGTCGGTGGTCCTTCTCTGTTGGCGGAGGTAGCTGAAGGAGCCGGGAGGCGTGCTGATGTCTGCTCCCTAGGCTGGTGTCTTGCCATTTCTTTACCCTTATATGTTAATAATTATTTCATATTCTCCTTGTTGATGTGTGCCTACATGTAATTCTCCACTGTATTTTCCAATTTCACTCCTGGTAGTAACAATCCTTTATCGTCTGAGCTCACGTGCTATCAGGCTGACGGTAAACAGGAGTTTCTACGAGATTCCGAGTCCCTGTGAATGGCCGACAGGCTCAGAGCTACAAGTCGGGCAATTTGGACAAAACAAAGCTGCCCAAATTCCCCAATTTGTAAAATACTCAAGAGGATGGACGGGCGTCCCAGTGGGGACAGAGGACGATTTCTGACCCAGATGGGAGGCCAGATGAGCTTGCTGGTTAGACGAAGAAATGGCTTGGTACCCATCTGGTGTAATATAATTGATGGCCCAGTAGAAGGGGCGGGCAGCAAGACAGGGAACCCGACAGGTTTGCACCTCTGGACTCCAACTCCCAAGCCTCCCTGCGGGTATTCAAACTGGGACACCACCAGAGGAACACTGTCACCTGCTGTATGGGCGATGGAACTGCTCCTCCTTCTGCTGCTCTGGCCTGGCACAAAGCTGTTTCCTCGTCCAGCTGGCAAGCTTGTTGGTCTTTCCATTCTGGACCCTCATCTGGGTCAAAAAATTATCCTCCGTACCGTCCAGGATGCCCGTCCATCCTCTTGGGCACTTACACCTGGGTATGTTACAAATTGGTGAATTTGGGTAGCTTTGTTTTGTCCAAATTGCCCGTCTGTCCTGTTGGGCACTTACACTGGTCAGCCAGAAATGTGCTCAAGTTGCAGTTCTGGTGAAGTGGTACCCATTTAATACTTTTAGTTGGGTCTTTATTTCCACTTATTTTATTAGTTTATTTTTTTTGCACACCAAGTAATAAATTTGACTTTGAGTCTCTTTGAATATTTCAACCAGAATTTCACGTGAATGCATTGAATGCCCCGGGCATTTTGGAATTGGCTGGTTTAACCTCACTGGTTATACAGGGCACAGTCACTTTTACGGATGCCCATGCTCATGCCCAGCTAACCTAACCTGTGTGTCTTTGGGAATTTGGGATGGAAACTGGGGTCCGCATTGGAAAGAAAGACACAGCCATGGGAAGAATGCACAAATTCTACACTGACAGGGAGCGGGCAATGCCAACCACGAGAGAGAGATGGGTGATGGATGCTCCATTTTCCAGCTTAACATTAATTCCTTGTTTTTCAGGTCCTACTCAGTGACGACTCAGCAATTTATGAGTCGCCACTTTTTTCCTGTCATGAAAAGCTGGGGACGCAATGAAGTCGTGAAGCTCCTGACCTCTAGTGCTGACATGGAGTTCCCTGTGGTCAACAGCCAAGGTACTCTACCCACAATGCTCTCTGTGTTGTCCACCACGACACTGCGACTACCCCACTGCAGTGTGGCTTGGAATCAGGAAGACCCCAGAGGAGTAGGCCACCTAAAAAAAAAAAAAAACCCTAACCCTAATTCATAATAATAGTAATAATAATAAAAATTAATTACTAGGGGGATTCGCCCCCTGCTCATTCGCTTGTCAACCCCCTGGCCTGTGCTACACGCCATTCCCGTCTCTGCCGCTCGCGTTTGTGGATTTCACTTTCACCAAACAACAAATCTTTTAATTCTCGTGGATAGGCCTCTTCATTGGGAAGAAACACTACTTCTGTCTGATGGCAACACGAATTAGACGATCTACAAGTCTCTGACTTAACGTTTAAAGTCAAACAGTATCTACATACTTCTGACATATCACCTACGTCCATATATTCGATCTCTTTTGACGCTTTTACCTTTTTGTCAATATCGCATTGTATTTTGATGCCGTGTTTGGAATTACATCGTGACAACGCAGCGTATAACTGCCCGTGAGTGAATCTCGTTTCGTTCTCTCTACACGAACTGTGTCTGACAATAGCATTCACACAAATGAGAACTGATTGAACCGTGAGTGCGTGGTTGTAAATGTTTTAGATGCGGGCAGGACTTTTCCAAATCTCTTTGCATAAAGTCTTGTCTCGTGGGACTTGAAATTTTCTCTCGCAGGATTTCACTTTCACTAAGCCATAAATCTTTAAATTCTCACAGATACGCCTCTTCATTGGGAAGAAACACGACTTTTTTTTTCCCTGATGGCAACACGAATTAGACAATCTACAAGTCTCTGACTAAAAGTTCAAATCCGAATGATATATTCAACATCTTTTCGCTGTTCCGTTATTTCACTGAATAATAATTTTCATTTGCTTGCGCTAATGCGATCTTTACTATCATTTTTTGAGACTTTTGAATTTTAGTACTTCCATTGTCTCTAACCTGTTCTACACGTGTATCACGACAACATTTTTGAATTCTTTACGACGTTCTACTTTGTCATCTACTCTTTGTCTTTTATTTCTGGTTAAATCTCTTGGCACAAAGTCTCGTCTCGTGGGACGTGAAAGTATCTCTCTGAAAAAGTCTTGTCTCGTCTCTCTTGTCATATTATAACCTCATGTGGCCACAGACGAATATGTGGTGAGATGTTTCCAGGAGCATGGGGTGCAGCCTGTACATCGCTCCGGGGCCTTTGAAGTTCAACGCATCCCATAGTTTTTATTATATTTTGATTTTGAACATTTATTTATTTATTTCATTCATTTAATTTTTTTTATTGTATTTTTTTTTAATTTTGCAAGTCTGTTTAGTTTCAAAATTGAAAGGCGCGTGGATCACAGGGTACTTAGCAGCGGTCAACAGTTTACGACGTAAGAGACATTCATGGAGGTCACCCTGGGAGAGAAGTCACGTGGTCTACAAGGGTATTCCCCGCTCGGTGGGAAGTGACGAAGAAGAGGGGAGTCATCAGCCGGAAAACAAGTACGTCACGTAGTCACCGCGAATTCGGGAAAGTGGACCGTTGTGAACAGTCGAGAAAGTCAACAAGTGCCGAAGGAGCATAATACAAAGAAACATCACAAAATCCGAAACGTGTCGTTATCTCGAGAAGGAGACGTCCTTACAAACTAAGACAAAGAACGGCGCGAGAACTTTCACGTGTAAGATTGCGAAGGGTTGAGTGAGCGCGAAGCAATAGAAAGCCCATACATACGTATCTAAATGTATCAATGTAATCCACGATTGTTAGAAATAAATAATAATAATATACACACATACAGTCCATGAGTGTAGAATTTTGTATAAGGGCCCACACGCCTTCTTTGCACCGGTGACCCGATTTTCTCTCGGCGGCCCTGCCGAGCAGACATGATGGCAGCAGTTAGCCGACTTCATGCATATAATCTCTCGTGACCCACAATTCCAGTCATCGTATTTGCCGTCCAATAAGCTAAACGGTTATCCTTGTGAAACGTTGAATTTTCTCGAGTGCTCAAGGTCTGTCATCTCGAGACGAGAAAATGACTCGTAATTATTCCTAACGATATTACGCGTCCTCTCTCGGTTTCCGTACATTATTACTGCATACTGGCTATACGTCTTTTCATCCGTGAACTTCACTTTTCGTATTTTGACCCAGTTTGCTGTTTTCTTTTTCCCTTCTCTCTACGCCGACTACGATTTTTGATGTTACGTCCTGATCCTGCTTCTTTTCTCGACTCTTGACCTCCCGTTCCTCGTTTTCTCCCAATTCTATTCTTCATACAGCCTGCTGCCGTTCAGTGCAGTCGGCACCATGATGACACATCCACTTTAAAGATTTAATAAAGGCAAAGCAACATCAGTACAATTTATAAAGCAATATAACAATATGGAAGGGACTCGGCAGCAGCTCTAATGAGGGTACGACATACAAAATAATAAAATAACTGAAAACAACGAAGACAAACCGCTGCTGGCTACTCTCTGGTGGGATACGCAAGCCTAACGAATTGTTTAATGTTCCAGGGGGCTTCAGCACTCCTCTCTCCTTCCCAAGCAGCCCACCTACAGTTCAAATGATCTCCATGACGCCTTACCTTCGACTGAGGTGGCCGAGGCAAACGCAGGGCTGGACTGCTTTTATTCTTAGTGGTCCCACCTGATTTGACGTCACCAGGCTCTGGCGTTCAGAACTTGTTGACACCTTGTAGGGGGGAACAAACGCTACCGTGAATTGTAACCCGGCGTCCTCTCCTGGGGCGGCATTGCCACGAGCTGACACTATGGCGACGGGCACCTACAACGTCCGGCGCACTACCTGTTTGCCCATCTTGTCCTTGTTGACAGCATTTGTTGAAATGCCACCAAATCTCCGGGGTTCACGGTGAAGTGGAAACTCTTTTTTATCTTTTGTTGTTGTTGTTGCTCCAGATGCCATGGTGCTCCTGGGCTCCATTCCACGGGCTGAGCTGCTGAGGTTTCTACGTTATCATCAAAGAAGGATCATCGGTGAAGAGAATACGAGCCGGCAAGAGTCAGCAGAGGGGGCACGTCCTGAAACGGTAGGGTGGCATCGGCTCAGACAAACATGAAGACCCTTATGTGGGGCATGGGGCTGATCTTGAGGGGCTTTGATAACTTGGATTAGCTCCGCGGGGGGCGCCTGCTAGTGACACTCGACTGCAGTCCATCCCCACGGGACGTGTGTTGCTTTCCTGGTGGAAGCTAATTAAAGTAAAAGCCCTTTGTGGGGATGACGTCGGCTTTCTAATGAATGGAGGCACACGGCGCCAATCAAAGGACTCAGCGCCGTTTCCTTGTTCTACGAAATTAAATCGCAGAGGACTGAGTTTGGAGATCGATCAGCAGAGAAAGACTCAAATGTCAAAAGGGAAAACAGAGCAGTGGTCCCAAACTCGGACATGCGGACCCCCTGTGGCAGCAGATTCACAAGAAGTGATAAGAACTCATCTCAATTAGTTTAGTCTTCTCTTACTTTCTTGTATACGAAATATAAGGAAAGCATTGTGATCGTCCAAAAATTCAATATGGAGATTTTGATGAATCTTATGATTTATGAATTATGTCTGTGTGTCTGTCAGTGCGTGTGTGTGTGTAAACAGGATAACTTCAACATGTAGTCCACTGTAGTGGTCCTCAAACTCAGTCTTGGGGACCCCACGTGTTGGCGGGTTTTTATTCTGAACTGGACTCCTAGCCTAGTGAAGCGAGCTGATATTTCCCAGTTTCTATATTTTGGGGTCAAACATAGAAACAAAAAAACAGTTCTGGTAAATGTTTATTACGATGGACCAATTTATGTTATAAGAGGATAACCTGATGTTCTGAAGTCAAATGTTTACGTGCATCTTAGCGCATTTCACTTTCGTTCAAGAGAATCTCGGAAGTACATCGAAACTTCAATTATTTTTTTTTGTGATCAAATTGTTAATAACTAAGCATTAATCGTAAACAAGTGCAGCAGCTCATAATATAAATACTAGGGGGCTTCCCCCCCCTCTTGCTTTGCTCGCCCACCCTGTGTTTGGTTTACTGGATATACAATTTAAAGAGATTGGTATTTTCATGGGAATTGTTACGTACGCATTATTTTCACTTTTACTTTAAAAACTTTAAGTTTATTGGATTAACAGAAAATATGCCATATGCATCATAACAGAATTAAGCAGGTGCATAAATTTGGGCACCCCAACAGAGATATGACATCAATACTTAGTTGAGCCTCCTTTTGCTCCTTTGAGCCTCTAGACGCTGTCCTCCTATAGCCTTTGATGAGTGTCTCGATTCTGGATGGAGGTCTTTTTGACCCCATTCTTCATTACAAAATCTCTGCAGTTCAGTTCAATTTGATGGCTGCCGAGCATCATAGATTTTCAATGGTATTCAAGTCAGGGGACTGTGACGGCCATTCCAGAACATTGTACTTCTCCCTTTGCACGAATGCCTTTGTAGATTTCCAGCTGTGTTTTGGGTCATTGTCTTGTTGGAATATCCAATCCCAGCATAACTTCAACTTTGTGAGTGATGCTTGAACATTATCCTGAAGAATTTGTTGATCTTGGGTTGAATTCATCTGACCCTCGACTTTAACAAGGGCCCCAGTCCCTGAACTGGCCACACAGCCCCACAGCATGATGGAACCTCCACCAAATTTGACAGTAGGTAGCAGGTGTTTTTCTTGGAATGCGGTGTTGTTCTTCCGCCATGCTTGTTATGACCAAATAACTCCATTTCTGTCTCATCAGTCCAAAGCACTTTGTTCCAAAATGAATCTGACTTGTCTAAATGAGCATTTGCATACAACAAGCGACTCTGTTTGTGGCGTGAGTGCAGAAAGGGCTTCTTTCTCATCACCCTGCCATACTGATGTTCTTTGTGCAAATTGCACTGAATTGTAGAACGATGTACAGATACTCCATCTGCAGCGAAATGTTCTTGCAGGTCTTTGGAGGTGATCTGTGGGTTGTCTCTAACCATTCTCACAATCCTACTCATATGCCGCTCCTGTTTTTTCTTGGCCTGCCAGACCTGCTGGGTTGGTTTAACAGCAACTGTGCCTGTGGCCTTCCATTTCCTGATTCCATTCCTTACAGTTGAAACTGACAGTTTAAACCTCTGAGATGGCTTTTTGTAGCCTTCCCCTAAACCAGGAGACTCAACAATCTTTGTTTTCAGATCTTTTGAGAGTTGCTTTGAGGATCCAATGCTGTCTGTCACTCTTCAGAGGAGAGTCAAAGGGAAGCACAACTTGCAACTGACCACCTTAAATACCTTTGACCACTTATGATTGGACACTCCTGTCTATGAAGTTCAAGGCTTAATGAGCTCATCCAACCAATTTGGTGTTGCGAGTAATCAGCATTGAGCAGTGACATTCATTCAAATCAGCGCGGAGCTAAATCCAGTGAATATGGTGGGATGTTCAGGGTTGTCATCCTGTTTCAATAACAATAGTTTCTGCAACACTTTTTTCAAGAAGAAAACAAAATTCCACTGCCGCGCGTTGCTCACGATAATCGTAAAAAAACGACGCTTGCACAAAACTACTTTTACAAAATTCACTGAACACAAGCACAATCTTCCAGACTGATGGCACTTGGCAGACCGACTTGTGAGGAGTGTAACTAGATCGCCCTAGCCCTAGTAACATCGCCTAACCACGTACTACAAGTAGCAACCTAACAACAACATAATTCCAGTTATTTTTGGGTCCCCCCTCGTATATCTCAGAAGTGCACTCAAGATTGCTTATTCATTGTGGCGGACGGCTGAGCTCCATGCCCGGCTGGGACGCCCCTTCACTATATGTTCAGGGGGAACAGGCATGGACTGTGCAATACCTCCCCCTGGCCGCTAGATGGCAGCCCCCCTGGGTTGCAGTGGTGCCTCAGTTTCCCGCACGGCTCCATGGGAATTGGAGTTTGGTGCAGCCCAGGGGGTGCTGCAGCTGGGCCTCCTGACCCCGTATGGGCAGTGTATTCGCCACACCTGGAAGTGCAGCCGGAACCCGGCAGTCAACCACCTGGAGCACTTCTGGGTGGACTACAACAGGGGCCAGCAGCCATCACTCAATGGCCAGAGTCTGGAGGAGGAGGAGGAGAAGGAGGAAGAGTGTGCTGTGCTTCATTTGGTGTACTTGGGGCTGTGTTGTGCCGCACAGGTGAAGAAAAAGAAAAGGTTTCTTTGTTTTATATGTGCCTCCAGTGTGCATCTGTGTCGGGTCAGTCGCCTATATAGCGCCTTTTTGTTCCATCATATCCTAGATTTTCGCACCTTTATATTTCCTTATGATTCAGTTGCCTGCTGTGTTTTTTATTTGTATGCTGTGTTACTCCTTAATTATAAACTATGCAAAGATTTAATGAAATGAACCGCTTTATGTCTCCGATTATCGTGCGTTTGTCAGGTTCTGCCCACCTTGTAGTGTAATTGGACTCTTTGTTGGCAGGTTATTTTTATTTTTATTTTCCAGTTATTTTGATTGATTGTCCTGCAGGGTCCAGGGGTCTCATGTATAAATGTTGCGTACGCCCGTCTCCACGCTCACTTCGTAATGTATAAAAGCTAAACACGGCATAAAGCCACACACATTGTCATGGCAGTGTCCCCACCCTCCCCATTAGTGTTCGCCACGTTTTGGTGTGAATTCTACACACGGTGTTACACACGAGGCCCCTGATCTCCGTCTCCATGGAGGGTCTCGACGGGGCTGAGCACTCAAATCGACGCGCTGCCTGAATGAGCTTCACAGGTTCAAGAACGGAGAGCGGAGGCGATGTGAAGGAGCGCAAAGCTGATAGAGAAACAGAGAGAGAGAGAGAGAGACCTGAGCACACAGACTGTCATGGCCGCCGTCTTCGACATACCGATTTCAATTGGGATGCTTGCGAGATCAAGTGTCATATGTGTTTTATTTGTCATTAATTTGGACCACCAGCCCTTAACATTAAAGAAGAGTCATTTTCTGTTGATCGGATTTAAAAAAAAAAAGCCAAACTGAATCTCCTGAGAGTCATGAAATGGGGATCATGTAAAAGGGGGGCACTTTTCAAATGCTTCATCCCGGTGAGGAGGACCATCACACAGCTCTTTGTTTTCCTCTTTACAGACCAGCCTGGCAGAGCTGTGTGCCATCCAGCCCATCACCTTCCAGCTTTCTCCTCAGACCTCCTTGCACCAGGTTGGGCCTCAAGCCTTCTTCTTAATCTGATGAGGTTAAATGTAGAGCATGGCATGGGTTGGAAGGGGGGGGTAAGATGGGCATCACAAAGCTGTGATTGGCAGCGAGTCGAGTTCCAGTGGTTCCTTCCACCAGGAGGGACAGGACTGGCTCCATTGTGATGTCGTTGAACTCTGACATGTTCCTCTCATTCCTCCCCACGTGTCCCGTTTTAGGCACACTCCCTCTTTGAGCTGCTGGGGGTCCAGTTCATGTATGTCACCGATGCCGGGGCACTGGTTGGTCTCGTCACGAGAAAGGAGGTAAGTGTGAGGACTCCTGCTGTCTGTCACCTTGTGGAAGTGTAGCTGAGTGTCCTCTGCCTGCTCTGTCCTGCTTTTTGTCTCTTCTTATTGCTAGAGGGGTCCTTTCATCAGATTGGCTGGCCCAGCTGTGGAATGGCCAATAGCGGGAGGCTCCAGGACTCTAAACAAATCCAAATCCTATTATGTGATAATATCTACTGTTAAATTCTACTCCGTACTTGTAATATTTGTATTTTTATACTGTATTGAGGATTTGTTCTGTTCTGTGTGTTGTATTGTATTGACCCCCTACTCTTTTTGACACCCGCTGCACACCCACCCTACCTGGAAAGGGGGTCTCTCTTTGAACTGCCTTTCCCAAGGTTTCTTCCATTTTTTTTATTAGTACCACACTTATTTTAACTTCACCTGTTTGTTGTCTGGTACAAATCTTGTAATCGATATTTATCCCACTTCCTATTGTCCAAATGACTTAAAATTTTGCACACTTACTCACTGCAAAATGACAATACATGAATCAATAATCCGTTTCACTAACTGATCAATTAATCCATGTTAATTAAGAAGTGAACTTTTAATATGAAGAATAGTTCAAGATTTTACCAACAGATGGCGCTAGTAACAGAAGGATGTGTTAAAATATTGATTACAAAATTATACTAAAAAAAACCCAAGACTAAAAAGTTGAAAATAATATATATATATATAAAATACTTTTTAAAAACCGCACTTATATTAAGTTAAAAAGTGTACTAAAAAGTAAAAAATAAGTCTCTCGTACATCACTCGTAAAATAAAAGGTGGGCGCTTTTGCTAAGATTGTCTGAAGTGTTTTTTGAATGTTGATTAATGAAAGGTGCCCACGCTATAATTCTATGTCTATGGTATAAACGAGCCCTAAAAGCGAAAACTGAGCTTCACCGCGCACACATTAACAATGTGTTTACACAGATTACTGTAGAAATAGAACAGACATGAAACGCGTGTTTTCCAAATAACGATCTATTATTTCCACTCTAAAACTCCACTTCACTCCCAGATAATCAATCAAGGCATGAGCTGAGAGAAGTTTGTGTACGTTCTAAGTCAGTGGGGGATGGAATAGCCGGCTGCTTGCAGGTTGTCTTTATCGGCACATTTAGAGGACAAAAGACGCTGGCAGAGAGGTGCGAATGGATTTAAGGTAGGATGAATCTACGAGTTTTTTCGTAGGCTCTGGTAATTCTAGTGTTAAGCATAGGCCGGCAGGCAGGCAGGCACAGTCAGCGCCTGTTTGATTTTTGTTATTTTTTCCGAATACAAATAAATGGCAAAACTTTTGTACGAAATAAATAATTGAGAAAATCCACTATTTGTGCCTATCCGAATACCGTATTTGGATTTGGCTGCACTCCTTCGTGAAACGTCTAATCGGGACCTGAACCAGATCCAGAATGTCACCTAAAGCTGAACTCGCTCACGGTCTCGCAAGGTCTTCACTGGCACATACGTTACGTTAAGTTCACTGTTCTTAGAGAAACGAGTTTGTCCAATGAAGGCGCTCTTCTGAACTCGTTCATGCACAGCAGTGCTGGCCACGTTTTCTAATGGCGCCTTCCGGTATGACAATGCCCCGTGTCACCAAGCCAACATGACAATGAATTCAGAGTTCTTCAGCGGCCTTCTCAGTCACCAGAACACCATTGGCATGTGGCGGATCGGGAGGTGGGCAGCATGCATGACATCTGCAGACATTACGTGACGCACTCGTGTCAACACGGAGCAGAATGTGTAATCCATGCCATGAAGAAGCGAGCAAAAGGGGGTCCTACCCAGTACTGGTATAGTGGTTCTAAGAACTGGCTCAGTGAGGGGATATGGGAGTTTAATTAATTTGCACTGGTATGTGGGGGCTATAATTCTGACATTGTGTATTGTAACACTCACTTGTCTTGATTAAAACACAGAAATGTTTTCCTTTTGTGTCCTCAGCTACGGGCAGCCATAGAAGATCTGGCCCTGGGCAAAATTCCTCTTTCGACATAACAGCAAGCTGGGCAGCAGGAGAATCAGGAGGACCCCCGTTACATGTGCACCAGTGGGCCACAAAATGGAACTTCTTAAAGGGAGAAATGTGAAGATTGTGGATGTCATGACTGTTGCCAAAGCTGTCAAGGCAGACAGCGGCCACTGAGGACCTTCAGGAGGGATTCGGACCCCCTCGCTTGTTTCACATTGCAGCCTTATGTGAAAATCAATTACATTTCGTCTCGTCAGTCATCACTCAGTAGCCCAGAATGACAAAGTGATAACAGGACTTTTTGCAGATTTATTATGAAATAAAAAACTGAAATATCACAGTGACCCAGTTATTCAGACCCTTAGATATGAGATTCGACCTCTGACCCCAGGGTACCCCATTCTACAGACCAGCATCGAGGGGTTTGGAGTACCACCTGTGGTCAGTTTAGTTTATTGGCCGCAATCAGGAAAGAGGGGCACACCTGTCTATGGGTGGTCCTAGAAAAACCCAAGCCCTGACTGTGACAGAACTGTCTGCAGATCTTAAGTTCGAGTTGAGGGCGAAATCTGAGGAAGGCTCCCGAAAAATAAAACAATCCGGAGTGGTCTCCCCTCGACCTTCTCGTATACTCAGAGATGGGGATGGATATTTGTGGCGTCAACCGCAAGACAAGGATTATATTTTTATATCATGTACATTAAAGAACCATCAACAACAAATCAAATCAAATTAATAATACTGTATACTGAGCAATCAGTCAGTCAGTCAGTCAGTCAGTCAGTCAGTCAGTCAATCAGTCGGTCAGTCAGTCAGTCAGTCAATCAGTCAGTCAGTCTCCAACCCACTACATCCTAACACAGGGTCACAGGGGTCTGCCGGAGCCAATCCCAGCCAGCACAGGGCACAAGGCAGGAACAAATCCCAGGCAGGGTGCCAGTATGACACCCATATATTGAACAGTTATTATTATTTGTGAATTTCCCCTTGGGATTAATAAAGTATCTATCTATCTATTATATAGTTCCTATCTATCTATCTATCTATCTATCTATCTATCTATCTATCTATCTATCTATCTATCTATCTATCTATTATATAGTGCCTTTCATATCTATTTATCTATCTATCTATCTATTATATAGTGCCTTTCATATCTATTTATCTATCTATCTAAATGTAATGTTGAATAAATTGGACTCTGTAGCTGCTTGAATAAAAGGTAAAGTACCACTTAAGGTTAGCGGAAACAGTCCAAAAGTCAACAGAAATCTAAGTGTTGTACCTAAGACTTCTATGCAAAATTTGGTTGACCGAAATGAGAACATACCGAAGTTATTGTGTTTACACACACACACATGCACACGCGCACACACACACAGACAGACACACACACACACACACACATACAGACACACACACACACACAGACATAATTCCAAAAATGGTATTTTTGGACTCAGGGAGGTCTAAAACATCGAGATTCATCAAAATCTCAACGTCAAATTTTTGGGCGATTACAATACTTTCCCTGTACTTCGTATACGACAGTGTTGAAGGTTCCCAGAGCAATTGTGGCTCCCATAATTCTTACAGTAAATGGAAGTGGTTTGTGTGCCCAGCAGGGGGCGCTTGTTCCTTTCTTGCTGCAAAACAAACAGCAGAGCCAATGCCCACCCCTCCTGTAACCAGAATTGGGCAAGAGAAATATGCCATAAAATGAGACATAAGCATTTGACTTGCTTTAGGATGTAATTTTTAAAAAAAAAAATACAACGCATAATTCATTTATAGATACAAATCCAGGCTGGACAGAAGCCATTGGAAGGTCTTTTGGGGTGATGACAGCTAAATGAACCTCCAGCAGGGCGTGATGGACCCTCGCCATTATACCCACTCACATACTTATACATGCGTGGAAGTCTTATCAGATACGGGCCATCTGCCAGCAGGGATGTCCATGTTATCTGTGGTCTGTTCTCCAGTAACACCTTCCCCTCTCCTCATGGCCTCTACTGACAGTGGATGTCGGTCACTCTGGCCATATAGTGATGCAGCAAACGTCAGGTCAGGTAGGGGGCCATGCACTTATACAGCACATTGCCACACTTGCCACACGATGAAACAGTTTGAAAGCCCCCTAGGCAGACACGCGGTTCAGTCCCACACCCCGGAAATGACCCTCTATCTGCCACAGCCAGGTGTTACTTGGGCAACCTCTTGGCCTGGTCCAGCTACTCGGGTCCTCAGCAATCAGCTGGCTCACCCTCGGAGTATCGTGCCACATGGCTGTAGTGCCGTAACTCAATGCAGGTATTGTGCCTCATTTGGGACTCCATGAGCAACCCAAAGTCAAACCACCGGGACCCAAGGATTCTCCAAAGAGACCCAGTAAAGAAGGAGTCCAGTCTTCGTCTCAGGCCACTGGCTAGCGTCAATGTCTCACAACTAAACACCAAGATAGGAAGCACCGGGACTCTAAAGACTTGGACCTTCATCCTTTTGCAGAGATATCAGGAGCGCCACACACCCCTTTTCAGTGACCTCATGAAACCCCCCATGCTCTCCCAATCCATCTACTGACTTCACAGGAAGAGTCACCAGAGACATGAATGTCACCGCCGAGGTCAGTAAACCTCTCGACGAGGTCGACACTCTCTCCGCAGACAGACACACTGCTGATGGCCGTGCCCAAGAGGTCATTAAAGGCCTGGATCTTTGGTTTTTATCAGAACACTCGCCAACCCAGACCCTCAGACTCCTCACTCAGCCTCTCTCTTGAGACCCCCAATCAGAGCCTCCCCAAACGTCAGCATTTTAAATGGATTGTCTTTCACATGTTTGTGTCCATCTGCCTCACCAGTTTCACCCTGTCAGCTGGTGTGTGTGTGTGTGTGTGTGACTTCAATAAAGGAATAATCTTTAATACAATGGTGGGTTTGTAATAAACCTCACAGATCACAGTGGCACACTCACTGACAGCCATCGCCTACAGTTTGGAAGAACCTCAACTCTCCTTAGAGCTGGCAGGCGGGCCGGACTGAACAGTCAAGATGAGGAAGGAGGTGATCTCTGGGTGACATCATGAGGGTGACACTCCACTGTAATGGGGGTTTAGGACAGGGCAGCCAGGTGACACATGGGAGCCCTCTTAGAGGGTCCGGTGAGACCAAGATTGGACTGTCTGGGTTCATTTCTAACTCATCACCTGCACAATACCATTCAGAAGGTGGCCTCAGTTGGCTCTGAGAGTAGAGATTTGCACTGGTAATCGGAAGGTTGCCAGTTCGAATCCCATAAACACCAAAAGTGACTCTACTTCGTTGGGCCCTGAGCAAGGCCCTTAACCTGCAATTGCTCCGTCCTGGAGATGACGTTAATCTGCATCCAGCCCCGCATGTGGGCCCTCCAACTTGCAGGGTAAACCGGGGGGTTGGTGGCAGAATTGGCACTCCAGCCACTATAAAAAGCCTCACACTGGTTCCACTCCATCTGAACTAGTGTGGTGCTGAGGTGTCACCCGTTGCATGGCTGCACTCGAGTCCTAATCTGGGATCCTGAGTTGGTTTGCCATGTGGTGGGTGTGGCAATGCACTGTATCCGTGCCTGCTTTTAACTTCTGTTTCTCAGCAATGGCAAACTGCTGTGCCTACCCCTGTCAGATAGAAAGAAGCTGGCACCGTGTGACTCAGTGGTAGATGTGACACTGCTCCGTATTAATGGTCTGTGTGTTCAGTGGCACATCCAAGGGTTAGACAGCCACCAGCATGCAGTGGTGTGACTTACGGTGGTGGCAAGAATCATGCTTTGGGGACAGGGAGACTAGTCAGGGTCGAGGGAAAGCTGAATGGAGCAAACTTGAGCGCTCCGTACCCGAGACTGGGCTGAAGGGTCACCTTCCACAGACAAAACAGGAGTGGCTTGGTGGCAACTCTGGAAATGTCCTTGAGTGGTCCAGCCAGCGCTAAACATCTCTGGAGAGACCTGAGAAGAGCTGAGCCCCGATGGCCTCCATCCAACCTGACAGAACGTGAGAGGATCTTCTGAGAAAGGGGGGTGATGGAACCCCCCCCCCAAATCCAGGGGTGTGTGTGTATGTGTGTGTATGAAGCTTGTCATGTGAGACCCTTTAGAACCATCTGGATGTGAAGAGGCCATTCCACCCGGCAAAGCTCACCAGTCCTATCCACTTCATTCTTCTAAATAAAAAAAATCAATCATGGCCACCGCTGAAGGGGCTTCAATTAGGAACTGAGTTGAGGGTCTCTGTACTCGTGTCATGGCAATTTTCCAGGTTTTTTGTAATTTTTTAATAAACTTGTACAAATTCCTCAAATCCCGTTTACGTTTTTTTGTCATTCCGGGGTATCGCGTGCTGCTTGATGAAGTGAGTGACTGGAAATGATTTTAGCAACATGGCTGCAGAATAACAAAATGTGTGAAAAGCGTGAGGGCCCTGGATGTGTGGCCCACCCGTCTCCTCTTTGACGACGAGACCCACTTTATCTCGTTTTTTTTTTGTTTGAAGTATTGAATACAGTGTTCATTGCTATGGCGACAGGCTGTGTGTGTTCTCCTTTTCATAATGAGACTCCTAATGTTAGCGGCCTCAATAGCTCTTCCCAAATTGCACGCAATTATCCACAAAAGGGCTTATTCACGCGCATGGAGGTGGCGGCGCTCGACTCAACTTGTGTGACATTTCTAGTGGATGACAAAGAAGCATCCCCAATATGTCACTGAAACCGAGATGAAAAACCCCCAAATCACAAACGAGCGCGAGTTGCATCATTACAGTAGAGAACGATGACATTTATTAACTTTGGACTGTGAATCATCCAGACGTGAATAATGACAAACCAAAAAAAAAAATCATAAATTTATTTTCATGATTTTCTTTATTTGTCCCCAAGGATAGATACAGTTCTGACCTAAAATATAAAATGAAGCGACTTTACAAACCACTTGGTGTAGTCGGCAGGATCGGTACACAGTGAAAGCAGTGGATTCCTGCTTGTCTTGACGTTATGAAGAACATTGGAAAGGTGTAAGCACGTCAACAAAGGAGGCACGGCAGGACACAGGCGGTGACGTTATCTGTTACAGCATCTGCGACACCTTCTTGGGACTTTCTTGCAAGTGTAAGAGTTACTGAGTCTTGGACAGATGGAACATTGGAGAATAACACCAAATCACCCCTGTGAGCACGGCCAAGGATTTTCCAACAGTCGACCGATCACTTAAGGACTACAAGATCGGTCGTCTTAAGAGATGTCTTAACCTAACTATCACTCGTCAGAGATTAGAATCAACATTTTTGCTCCAACCTACATCCTTTCTAAAGGACTACTCACCGACATTTTGTAAAATTTTTTTAAACTCACTTACAAAATCCACAGAAGCTTCATCACGTCACCAACCCCTGGCAGAAATGGCCAGTACCAATCAAGACGTGTGTTCGTGACATTCAGACAATGAGTGCCCAGTTATCTGCCATTCTACATGTGAACCCCCCCACTGTAGCAAATGGAGAAAATGCACTCCAAACATCCTGAAGGAAACCTTGGAATGAGATCTCTTCAGTCAAGGTCCTCCAACCAAATCAGTGCCAGCGCTCATCATCACGTGGGGCTGAAGCCCCCTCACAGGTAACAGGCTTTACAAGGCTTCTGGAGAATGAGTGGGCTGAGCTTTGGACTAAAGGGTTGGATATCCCAGTCTGGCAGTCCCCAGTCTCATCTGATTGCAGACTCCAGAAACCGTTGGAAATGCAGCATTGATGTCGCTCCACCAGGAGCAACATGTCAGAAGTCTGACACATGGAAAATGCTTGTTAGAAACCCCGTCTGTGACGCTTCATCGGCTGGACAAGCACACCTAGTTGTAAAAGACTTCGTCTTCTGACAGGGAGCTGCTGTCTGCGTGGCGGATGGAGCTGCTCCGTCTTGGCTGGAGTGTCCCCCTCAGGGTCCTCTGCGCCATTCGGGGAAACTCCCTCTCCACTATGGTGTCCCCAAAGAGGGAAGATGGAAGGCCTGTCACAGGGACAGCAGGTACAACTTGCTGCTCCAGAGGACTGTCCTCTGGCTGAAAGTTACGCAGTGGTAATGAAGTAGCCGAGGAGGACTCATAGGAGTAGAGAGCAGCATCGTCCCCATCGAGATTCACACTGTACATTCTCTGGGGGCCATTCAGCAGGACGTTCTGGAGATATATACCCTCTGGATCTGCGCATTCAGGAAGGAAAAATCAGTTAGCACAAATACAAATAAACAATTAACAAATCATCAGCATCATAAACACTGCAGGCAGGGAGGGGACTGACTGAAAATAGAAAGAAAAGTAGACCACTGAGAGCTAACATGACTGGGGGGCTTAGCTGACGGACTGTAGGAAGAAGAAAAATTTAAAAAGACTTCAAGTGAGTTACTAAGTAATTGGACTCTATCTATCTATCGATTATCCTGCCGACTATACCAAAATTACTATCTATCTATCGATTATCCTGCTGACTATACCAAACTTACTATCTATATATCTATCTATCTATCTATTGATTATTCTGCCGACTATACCAAAATTACTATCTATCGATTATCCTGTCGACTATACCAAAATTACTATCTATCGATTATTCTGTCGACTATACCAAAATTACTATCTATCTATTGTGGAGGATGGCCGGCCGTTAATCCTGGCCAATACCCCCAAGCCGTCAGGTGGAGCCCTCCTTGCAGCATGGAGGTCCCCAGAAGACCAGCAGGGCATCATGGACAATGGACTTTTTATGCACCACCCTGCTGGATGCCATGGGGGCCACAAGAGGGAGCTGCAGGGAGGACCGAAGATTTCGTCGTGCCCTATAACCTGGAAGTTCGTCATAGGAAGAGCGACGGGCTTCCGGGTTGAAGAAAAGAACTTTTACCTGACCCGGAAGTGATTGAGAATCACATGGACTGGGGATTGGGAACACTTCCGGGTCAGGAGATATAAAAGGACTGTGGGAGCTCCCAGAAGGCGAGCTGAGCTGGGTGGAAGGGTGGCAACGCGTCTGGGAGCTGGAGGATTGATTTATTGTGATTAGTGATTGTTTATATGAGTATTGTGGTGGAGAGTGTGCTTTGTACACTGTGGAAGTTTAATAAAGTCAAGGATTGGACTTTTACCTGGTGTCTGGAGTCGTGGACAGGGGTTCAAGGGAATGAAAGCGCCCCCTATCTACCACACTATCTATCTATCTATCTATCTATCTATCTATCTAAAGTTTGGCTCTGTCGTTTCATTATTAATGCTTTGACCTTGCATGCTAATTCTTATACCAATATTCAGATTTAAAACTTGAACTGAGTGACATGTCTTACCTTGGAAAAGCATAGAATCCTGGGAAGCCTTCCCATCAGGATCATCGCCATCATCCATGGATGACCAGGCACTCATGGTGGCCTCAGCAATGGCAAACTGCTCTGCCACCCCTGTCAAACAGAAAGAAGTTGTCACCATGTGATTCATTGCCTTCTTTCATGGCACTGCCCATATTAATGGTCTGTGTGTTCAGTGGCACATCCAAGGTTGGACTACTACCAGCACACAGTGTGTTTGTTGCATTAAAGGAAACTCTGACTTGCAGCTCGGTGGCATTTTGGGTTGAACACGCACAGTCTAAAAGTTTGGATGTGTAAAGACTCCTCAGAGCCAAAGAAGAATTGCTGGTGAAGGACCCTGAGCTGATGTCCTGTTACATAAAGCAGGTACCAAGTATGTTAATGAGTACAATTGCCAACCTTAACCTAAACCAGGTCTGCCACAAATGTGCATTCTAGTCCTGTTCAGCAAGTAGGATGTCAGAGGCAGTAAGTAGGTGATGGAGTGAAGTCAAAACACAGGGAAAACCTGGGAAAGAACCACTAATGGTGAGCATAAGGTTTACTCTGTCGCCTTCATGGGCTTAGTGAGGAACTACAGCTGACAACCATACCATGCATGCCAAGGTGGGCTCCATCACTACTGGCCAACCAAAAAAGGGGAAAATAGATTGTGACATCCTCCCCTTCCTCTTCCTCCTCCACGTCTCAGAGGCCCATGTCACCACTATCGACCCCGAGCCTACCTGCAGCAAAGCGGGCTTCTTTGAGCTCATCGGTCAGGTCGCTGTATTGCTCCTCGTCTGGTAGTGGTGGGCCGCTCCAGCTCTCTTGCCTGCTGCTCCAGCCTTTCCATTCAATGAGGTGGGCAACACGACCGCGGGCCATGGCTGTTGGCTTTGTAATGTGGTCCTTGATGGTTGCGACCAGACCTACCCAGAAAAAGAAGACATAGAGGACAATGAATATGTGGAGGACTTCAATTTATAAAAGTCAGAGCTTCCACCAAAGAGGATGGTGCCAGTCGCTGCATCAAGAGACCAAAGGAGCAGGTCTGTCTTAACGCATGGGCACGCTGGGCATTTGCCCACGAGCATAGGGGGTCCCATGCTAATCTATGTATGTTGTGACTTGCTGAGTGCTTGTGTAGGTAGGGGCCTCAGTGCACTGCTTTGCCCAGGGGGGATTATAATGCTGTTAAGATGGCCCTGAGTGGGTTAGCAGCTGACCAGGCCTGACTGAAATCTTTCCTGTGGATGGCATTCCATTGTTTGTAAATTTAGGAGGAATGCATGACATGTGGATGCATTGGAGACCCTCTGGACAGCTCTGGTAGAGGATATTCACAAAGCTGTTAATGTCATAACCAGTGGCTTTTCTTGTCCATTGCCAGGTTTCCTAATAGTTAAGGACATCTTGAAGGGGCAGGCCTCTTGTCTGAGTGTGCCACAGGACACGACTTAGTGCTTGTATACCACGGTATAGAGGCCTTTGTACTGCCAGCCGTAGGGGTTTTATCCATTATTATAATACCAGACGTCATAACACTTTCCTGGGCAGATAAACGGTTATTAGCTTTTGTGATGGACAGCTGGGGCTCTTAACTGGTTCATGTTGTAAGGACTGGGGGAAAGGACTTGTATGGGGTATTATCTCCCCCAGAATGGCAGAAGGCAGCCTCCCCTGGCTTGGTACAGTGCAGCCCCTGTTGGGGTCCGTGGTCTCTGCTGAGCCCTTTATTGCAGCACTTCCGCCCCAGGAACACGTGGCGCACTACCAGGTGTTCTATGAAAGGAGCATTTGGGGAGCCAGAGTTGGGAGGATGAAGAAGTGCAAAGCTTGCCAGTCAAGGAGTGAAGACGGAAGGACAGAGAAAAGGTGATCAGGAAGTACACTTCCTCTTTACTTGTGGTTGGTGCTGATGGGAAAACCGTTTCCCCCTTGAAAACAAAGCCTTGGGGTGCTGGTGCACCCCGTGATGGCCCCACTTTGAAATCTCAAACACTCCCTCTCTCTCTCTCTCTTTCCATATATTTATTTTATGGCCTGTAAGGGGAACACCAAGCCCCAGAACCCCCCTACACAACTACTACACACACAGACCCGGGTTCAAACACCGTTCTTTTTATTACACCAAGTGTACTTTTCACACGGATCATATCCACATTGCCATAAAGGGTTCCTCTCAAACCTTTCAGTCCTGTCATTGTTTGCTGCATTCTCCTCCACCCCAGCCAGGTGAGTGTCGTCCATCTCCTCTCCCGACTCTGACTCTTCCTGGACAGTGTGGAGGGTTCTCTTTTAACTCCGGACCCGGGAGTCCTTCTAGTGCTTAGTCAGTTGTCTCCAGGAAGCACTTTTGGGTCAAGCAGAGGCTCAGATAAAAAAAAGAAAAAAGAAATCTTGAATCCCCCCCTTGGTGGCACCCATGGGACGCAGCAGGGCTAGCTCATGGTGCTACAACTCCATCGTACTCCTGGGTCCGACATAAAAGGAAGCCATGCAGCTTCCTCCAGCGGAAGAAGATGGAGGTGGGAGGAAGAAGGAAGGCAACACTCAATGGCCCATATCAATGACCTCAATCAGTCCTCATTGTATTCAGGGTTCTCATGAAAGAACTTAATGATGACGGTCATGTAGAAGGAAGGAGAAAATTGTTTAGAAATGTGCTTCTACGACCTTTGGGAGGTATTTTTAATAATAAAGACGTATAGTAATTGTGAAAAAATTCAACCTCTAGATTTTGATGAATCTTGACGTTTTAGGCCTTCCCGAGTTTGAAAATACCATTTTTGAAATGACGTCTGTCTGTGTGTAAACACGATAACTCGAAGACGCTTTGACCTCAGGTCAGGTTGGGGGGCATGCACTGGTACAGCGTGTTGCTGCACCCACCACATGACGGAACAGCTTGGGGTCCTGGTTGGCAACCCCCCAGGCAGACACACGGTCCAATCCCACCCTCCGGAAATGACCCTCTATCTGCCGCAGCCAGGTGTTACATGAGCATCCCATCGGCCTGGTCGAGCCACACGAGTCCTCAACATTGAGGGTCCTGCAAGCCAGATTACCCTCGGGTAATCACACCACATGGCCATAGTGCCATAACTGACGCTCCCTTACAATGAACGTCATGTGCCTCATTCAGGACTCCATGAAAAACACAAAGTCAAACCAGTGGTACCCATGGATTCTCCGAAGAGACACAGTACTGAAGAAGCCCAGTTGGCAACCCTCCAGGCAGACAAGCGGTCCCACCCTCCAGAAATGACCCTTTATTTGCCGCAGCCGGGGGTTACATAGGCGTCCCCTTGGCTTGGTCCACCCGCTCTGGTCCTCAACAAATAGGATTCTGTGAGCCGGATCACCATTGAGGGAATCACATGACAGATCTGACGCTCCTTCACAATGCAGGTAATGTGCCTCATTCGGGACTCCATGAACAACACAAAGTCAAACCAGTGGTACCCATGGATTCTCCAAACAGTCCTAGCACTGAAGGAGTCCAGTCTCTAATCTCAGGGCACCATAGAGCAAAGGTGGTCCGGAGAGAGGATGTGCAGAGTAGGAGTAACGATTGGACGAGCAGTGTGGAGGGGCGTGGTCAAGGCTGAATAACACGAACACGACTTTTTAATTGAATTTAATTTTTTAACCTTTTAATTTAATAAAGTGACACCACAGACTAAAAAATGTAAATATTATATGATGTTTGTTATATTATATAATCATTTATCTACAGATACTCTTTAAATGAAGATCAGAGCTAGAGATGTCCACCTATGTTACAAAAGAACAACATTTCACGGGGTGTACTTACTTTTTCACATGACCATAGATACTCAAACGTCACCACCACGCGTGTCTTTAGAATATGCAAAGAAAGAAAAAATGTCACCTAAGCAAGGGGAGGATGTGACCAGCGTGGGAATTGAACTCGGCCTGTGAGGCAGCAGGTATAACCAGAGTGCCACCAATCTTGGCATTCAAAAAAAAAAACACGTAAAGACCAACACATCCCACCCACAAAAAAAAGAGAGATGGGAATAATCACACGGCCCATTCACACCAATGAAAGCAAGTAGGAGTTCAGCTGCCTGCCGCACAGTTTCCATGGTGGAAGAGGTGGGGATCACATCAGGCCCGGGGAGAGGCACCTGCCGGTGTTCTATTTAGAGAAAGTGACTCCGGGGGGATTCCTTGTTTTTGTCCTTTACTTCATGGCGCTCAGAACACTCATCTTGTTATTGCTGCCATGGATGCTGCTGAGAGTCACGCCACAGGAAGGCGAGGTGGCTTTGGCACGGCCACCAAGAAGCAGCTGAGTCCAGCTCTGCCTCCATGGGGCCGCTGACTCTGACGTTCTTGGGTTCCTTTTTGCCGCAGTGACAGCAGCTTGGTGGTCCGCGGAATACAGAATATGGAATATGTGCCATCAAAGTGTTTCTCGTCCCCCAAATCCTGTGATGGAGACGCCTGAGCCAGGCCAGTTTAATAATGCCAACGATTAAGAGAAAGAGAGAGAGAATTAGAGAGTTAGAGAGCCAAAGACCCCGAAGGCAGAGTAGAGCAGAGGTTAGAGGACCATCCGCAGGTAACCATGGCAACAACCTGCTTCTTCTTAATTTGCACATCAGAGCCCAGCATGACAGTAAAGAGACGAGGGAGCGCTCAGTACGGACACAGAGGCCCGCTCTTTGGAAGGGAGAGGGGCTAAAGAAGCCCACTGGTGCGCCACATGGGGAAGTCGTGACTGGGACTGTCTGGATTGCAATAGAAGAGGCGGAGAGCAGACCTGACGGTAATGGAGCATGACGGCATGGCAAACCGAAAAAATAAAGAAAGAAATACAGAAAAATAAAAGGGCTGGGGAGAAGAAGTGCAGGGACACAGAAGGAAGCATTTGATTGTGTGGGGTACATCAAAGGGAGACGACTGAAAAAGAAGGAGACGAGAGAAATGGAGAGCGTCGGACAAAGTCGCTGTCTGATCACGAGAGACTTCAAATGGCTTATAAGCAACTAAATAGACAGGACCACCCGCCTGCTTATTTTTGGACCTCCTCATTGCCTTACAGGGTGTCTCATTCAGGGGATGGTGTTCTTTACTGAATGCAGGACATACCTGAGCCTGTAGATATACCCCTTCAGTAAGGTCAGGTTAGGTCAGGTTGGGGGACACGGATTGGTACGCATGACGAAACAGCTCAGGATCCCAGTTGGCAACCCCCCAGGGTTCAGCCCCACCCTCCGGAAATGACCCACTATCTGTTGCGGCCAGGTGTTACATGGATGCCCCCTTAGCCTGGTCCAACCACTCGGGTCATCAAAAATAAGCCGGATCCTCGGGTAACTGCGCCACATGGCCGTAGTGCCGTAACTGACGCTCCCTCACAATGCAGGTATTGTGTCTCATTTGAGACTCTGTGAACAACCACTCAAAATCAAACCAATAGGTACCCAAGGGTTCTCCAAAGAGACAGTGCTGAAGGAGTCCAGTCTTCGACTCAGGTCACTGGATAGCGTCCATGTCTTGTAAACAGGAAGCACTAGGACTCAAAAGACTTGGACCTTCGTCCTTTTGCAGAGATATCGGGAGCGTCACACACCCCTTTCCAGCAACCTCATGACCCTCCATGTTCTCCCAATCCATCAACTGACTTTATTGGAAGAGTCACCACAGACATGACTGTCACTGTCGAGGTAAGCAAACCCCTCGATAAGATAGACACTCTATCTGCAGACAGACACACTTCGTCATTAAAGGCCTTCAGTAACCACACCAGAAATAATCAGACGAGATACACGACATTGCCAAAAGTATTGGGATGCCTGCCTTTTCACACACATGAACTTTAATGACATCCCATTCTTAATCCATAGGCTTTAATATGGCGTTGGCTCACCCTTTGCAGCTCTAACAGCTTCTACTCTTCTGGGAAGGCTTTCCACAAGATGTAGGACTGAGTGTGTTAATAGGAATTTGTGACCAGGAGAGCATTTGTGAGGTCAGGCACTGATGTTGGATGAGAAGGCCTGGCTCGCTTGCGGTCTCTGCTCTAATTCATCCCAAAGGTGTTCCATCGGGCTGAGGTAAGGGCTCTGTGCAGGCCACTCAAGTTCCTCGCTCCTCCATTTCTTTATTGACCTGGCTTTGTGCAGTCATATTGCCATCCCCAAAATGTTCCCACAAAGTTGGGATTATGAAATTGTCAAACATGGCTTTGTATGCTGAATCACTAAGAGTTCCTTTCACTGGAACTGAGGGGCCAAGCACAACCCCACACCATAATCCCCCCTCCACCAAATTTCACACTTGGCACAATGCAGTTAGGCGAGTCCCGTTCTCCTTGCCTGACTCGTCCATCGGATTGCATGATTCGTCACTCCAGAGAACACGTCTGCACTGCTCTCGAGTCCGGTGGCAGGTGGTGGGCTTTACACCACTGCATCCGACGCTTTGCATTGCACTTGGTGATGTCAGGCTTGGCTGCAGCTGCTTGGCCATGGAGACCATTCATTCCATGAAATTCTCTCTCTACGCTGCACTGTTCCTGAGCTTTTGGCAACTCCTGGCCACCTTAGCATGTGCTCTCTCGGCTCTGTGATTTGACATGGCCTACCACTTCGTGGCTGACTTGCTGTTGTTCAGAATGGCTTCCACTTTGTTAAAATACCAGTGGAATATTTAGTAGCGAGGAAATTTCACTAATGGATTTATTGCACAGGTGCCATCCTATCATGGTACCAGGCTTGAATTCACTGAGCTCCTGAGAGGCACTCATTCTTCCACAAACATTTGTAGCAGCCATCTGCATGCCTAGGAGATCAATGTTATACATTTGTGGCCATGGAAGTGTTAGGAACTTCTGAATTCAATATTTAGACAGGGGTCCCAATACTTTCGGCAATATATATCTTTAAATTGCTTTAAAATGTAGCTTTCACTTCAATCATTCATACATACAGTAACATAACCAGGGCAAAGAGGTGGTGTTGGATCAGTGCAGCCGTCATTCAGTTCTTCAGTGGGAAATTCTGATGAAAGTACGTCTGGGTCCGGCAGAGCACGAGGTAACATTTGGACAGCATCTTGAAGGTTCCTCGCCATTCTAAACACTCACACAGTTTGCATTTTCATTGAGTTTTTTATGAAACTTGCCAGTTATGGGTTATCTCCCATTCTTTGCTACATCTGTTATGTGAGGACTGTGCTCTTCTAAGACCTGTGGCGCCTGCTCTAAGCACTCATGGCCTCTGCCTGAAAGTGAGGGGTCAGGCCTGCTTTAATGGACCGCAATCCCTGCCTAACTCTAAACAGCAGACGGTGGCCCCTGGCCATATGCTGATCGCCACCAAACAGCACTTTTAAATCGCCTGCCTGAGTCTGGCCATAACTACCCTCTACGGGGGTCAGGTTCTTTCTGTCAGCTGACATAATAAAATCCTGTGTTTAGAATAAATGTCCCCGATCACGGTGGCACACTTCAAACCTTTGGAGTAAATAAACTGTCACTGGCGAGAAATCGCTCAGAGCCTCTGCCCCTCTGCTTTTCACGCCAACACACCGATAATGTTGGCCGTGACAACAACAACAACATTTATTTATGTGGCACATTTTCATACAAACAGTAGCTCAAAGTGCTTTACATAATTAAGAATAGAAAAATAAAAGACACAATAAGAAAATAAAATAAGTCAACATTAATTAACATAGAATAAGAGTAAGGTCCAATGGCCAGGGGGGACAGAAAAAACAAAAAAACTCCAGACGGCTGGAGAAAAAATAAAATCTGTAGGGATTCCAGACCATGAGACCGCCCAGTCCCTCTGGGCACAAAAGGGCCTTGGGGTCAGGAAACAGCAGCTCACCCACTTCAGCGATAAGGGAACTCTCATCTTGAACAAGTGGGCGAGCAGACGACTGACTTTTAACTGCTACTGCTGCAAGGGTGTCACACTGCCCGGTGACAGAGTTTCTCGCTGTCGACCTCGCTAGCGTCTGTACTCGACCCCAGACCAGACCAACCACTTAGTAGCATGGATTGGAATGAAGTTACGTGTAGCTTATGTTTTATTATTGCTTTTAATTATATTAAATGATTTCATATGTGGTTATGAATTGGTGTTCTGTCTCTTTAAATGTGAGGAAATTCATTGTGGGTGGAGCCCCAAGAGGTGGGGCCACCTGTCAATCTCCATTAAGGGTCCACCCCCAGCCCTATAAAGGCCGGGCAGGCAGTCAGGCAGACAGGCAGTTAGTTAGTTAGTTCGTTCATTCAAGTGATTGATATTGTGAGTATTTCTGCTTAGGACTGAATTTTGTGGCCATTTTGGTTATTATTGCTCTTGTTTAAGGGTAGAAGCAAGCTGAGGTATCTTATGAAGCCATGAAACCCACCTGAGGAAGCACAAACACCTGGGACGCCAATTGTCACAAATGTTATGGTGCTCTGAAATGGGGTTGGTGGGGGGGGTGGTGTAGAAAAAGTATTATGTGAGTGAAATGTATGCAGACCCCCTGAAATGAAAGTCCGCACTTTAATCACAATGTCTGAATCATTGTATGTGTCACTTTACACTGTGGAGCAGAGGGGTACATCAAGGATAAACGTGTCTTTGTCCCACGCATCATGGAGGGCACAGTATGCAGTATGTCGGGGTGGGCAAAGTCATTCCTGGAGGGCCACAGTGGCTGCAGGTTTTTCTTCCAACCCAGTTGCTTAATAAGAAGCACTTATTGCTCAAGTAACACTTCTGCTTCATTTTTGTTGACTCGCTTGTTAAGATTTTGAACCCTCATTGCTTATTTTAGTCTTAAACTGCTGTATTCTTGCTTTTTAAATGACCCCTAATTAACAATAAGATGCAAATGACAAAAGAAACGAGTAGTTCTCCATTTAGCTTGTTTCCATTACATCGGTGTGTGTTTATCATGCACTATTTGGTTTAATTAAATACTTGGAAAGAAAGTGAAGGACTGAGAATTACTCGGTGGCAAGGTGGCTTTGGCACGGGCACCAAGAAGCAGCTGAGTCCAACTCTGGCTTCGTGGGGCCGCTGACTCTGAAGTTCTAAGGTCCCTTTTTGCTGCAGTGAAAGCAGCTCGGGGGTCCGTGCCATACAAGATATGTGCCATCGAAGTGTTTCTCGTCCCCTGAATCCTGTGATGGAGACGCATGAGCCAGGCCAGTTTAACAGTGCCAACGATTGAGAGAGAGAGAGTTAGAGAGCCAAAGACCCCGATGGCGGAGTAGAGCAGAGGTTAGAGACCCGCAGGCAATAACCTGCTTCTTCTTAATTTGCACATCAGAGCCCAGCATGGCAGTAAAGAGGCGAGGGAGCACCGAGTACAGACACAGAGGCCCGCTCTTTGGAACGGAGAGGGGCTAAAGAAGCCCACTGGTGCGCCACATGGGGAAGTCGTGACTGGGACTTCACATCATCTTCATGATATCCTTGGAAACGAAACAAAATCTAGGATGTGAGAATGACCTGACATGGCAGAGTTAAAGCACTGACAAGCCAAGAAATTAAATTATTGGCAAAAAACTGTTTTCTCATTAAGCAAATGGCTTGTAACAAAAACCGTCAGCCACTGCGGCCCTCCAAGACTGACTTTGCCCACCCCTGCAGTATGTGTACCAGTTCAGAATTTAGTAATTGGTGTCAGTCCTATACAAAAAATAAGTTGTCCTTCAAAGCTTTTAATGAGTAAAGTCGAAGCAGAAGAAACGATGCGTGAGTGAAAACTGGAAGTCATAATAGCGTTATAGGCCCCTCAGGCAAAGCAATGCACTGAGCCCCTACCTGCACAACCAGTCACAGGAATAAAAATGTAAATGTAAATATTTATTGTATGGGTACTTCCAACAAAATCAGTGTTTAAACATTAAAAAACACACTGTACAGCAAAGATTAAACAACACAAACATTTGAACAATATAACATGAGCCTTTAAAAACACAAAAATCACACTCAATTGGTAAACCATACAGACAGAGATGGCACAGTATGGAATTACTATGAATTATTTATTATTAACCAAGTGTTCAACACAAACATTTGCGAAATTTCTTTGCAGAGAATTGAGTTGAAGTGACGTTAACAGATACGCTTTTACGTGATGTAGTGTGTGAGATCCGTACCTGCACATGAGGTGGCAGAGGTGGCAGAGGTGACTGTGATACTAAATCAGAGGCGAATGCCAATGTCCTCTTGTAACACAATAACAAATATTTATAGTTTAGTATTTATTTATTTATTGACAGCAAGTCACAACGTACATAGATTAGCATGGGGCATAAGCAACTGCCCAGCGTGCCCATGGGTTTACATTAAGATGGCCCTGAGTCAGACACATGATACAACGGAGCTCAAAATGTTAACCGGAAATCAAAGTCAAAAAGGAATATACAAGAAGTCGAGTACCAAAAGAAACATGAAGGCCTCATGTAAAACGTGAGCAGTCATTATCCAACCTTGTCGCTCATATCGCCACCGTTCATTCTTTATTTACTGAGGTTGGCACATTTGCTTCCGCTCTGAAGAAAGTGTTTGACAATAAAACCAAGAAAAGATCTGAAAGGGGGCCATCTGTCTGCTTGTCTTTAAGACATTCTTTATTGTCCTGCAAAATCCATTAGGAAACTCTCGAGACCCTGCCGTGGATCAAAGTTTACTCCTAACTTGGGTCGGCGCATAGAGTGACACTCCATTTAAAGAAGAGGATCACGATCAAAGGAGAAAATATAAATGATAATAAATCAAACAGCTCATAAGGCAGGCATGTTCAGCCGTCACAGAACACTTCTTCAATAACACGTCCCTCTTGATGAGATGAGACCTGGTGAGAGGCTCACACTCGAGCTCAAGAGCTCCAAAGGGGGCTTCAGCTGCTGCTGCTTCCCCTCACCTCGCCTCTCTCCTGAAATGTCAATGGAGTCGCCTAACTGACTGTGATCAGGAGGACGGGGGATTGGGCCTGGAGCTTGTAGAGAGAGCGGACAGATCTCATGCTTGGCAATTTGAACAGGTAAGCAAAGCTAGAAGCTGCCGGATGGAATCCTGAAAGCTTTGCAGTAAGAAAAATGAACGATTCACCTGGGGCCTCATGTATAACGCCGTGCGTAGAACTCGCACTATAACATGGCGTAAGCACAAAAGCCGAAATGTGCTTACGCACAGAAAAATCCAGATGCAGGAATCGGTGCGTACTCCAACTTCCACGTTCTTCCGCTACATAAATCCCGATCAGCGTGAAAACTAACGCTCGTGCACGCGCATTTTGTAACGCCCCAAATCCTCCCAGAATTACGCCTATTTGAATATGCAAATCAATATAAATCGCCCTTAAGCGCAGCCTTCTGTGAAAAGACAATGGGAAAAGCACGGGGGGAAACATAAGAATTTCAGCGAATACCAAGTGGAGGCAAAGGAAAAACATACTATTTGTTCAAATAAACCGTGGTATAATCAACAAAATGAAGTTGATCGAGTGACATAGCGTGTTGGAGAAACTTGAAAGCTCACATTCACAAAATCGCACAGTGCCGGAAATAAAAAAGAAGTCACATATCAAAGTTGCCGTGAAAAGAAGAGTTGTAAGCCCACTGTCTGAGTGTCATATGAAAGCTTATTAGGGTACAGAGAAAAAAGGCACACGGTAGGGAAAAAGCACGAAATGTCAACTTTAATCTCGAATTTTCCACTTTAATCACGTAGTTTATTTTGTCATTTAGTAGAACATCATAAACTTCATCTTAAAATCGTTTAATTAACCAGTTTCTAAAATCACATCGTAATTAAAGTAGCACGTTAAATGCTTTGTTTTGTATTTGATCTTCTACTCGTATGTGCTCTGTGTGTGTGAATCACTACTTGCTTCTTAAACTGGCTCTCTTCCTCCAACTGGACACAGAATCCATTACATTCGTGATATTACAGCTCTCTGAATAACTAAAATACTGAGATGTATACGTGATGTCATTTTCATGATGATAGGAGCTAAAGCACATTATTAAACATGTGTTTCATGAGCCTCGTGCTCATGACAAGCATTTATCTTTTGTCGAAATTTGTCACTGTGTTGTTATTTTCTCTTTCTGTTGTATATTCAATATATATTGGTGTGGCCGCCCCAAGAGTCCTTGCTTTTCTTTCCCCAAGTAACCGATCGCCACACAATCAGCTCTGTAATAGAAGTTAAGCCATCTGTAAGCTTAGCGCCGATTCTTCAAAACGTTTAAAGAACATTGAAATATCTTCGTAGTAAATGTTTAATTATTCTGTCCTTCACGACACTCCCAGTGAAGAATATAGATTATTTAAATGAAGTTAAAGTTTTATGTGTATAATTTAACAAACATATTTTGCTGCATTTCACCTTAAAAATGATATCGTCATCATATGTAAATACGCGCTTTATAAAGTGGCCCAGGTTGTGAGATATTATAACTGTAGTGCAAGTTTACAGTGGGGTGATTGTACTTATAAGTACAGACAGTTCTACAAGGAGCAATTGATTGAGTGCATTTAAAGTTCTTGGGATGAAACTGTTTCTGAACCGCGAGGTCCGTACAGGAAAGGCTTTAAAACGTTTTGCAGTGGCTGAGACAGAGTGTCCTTAAAGCTGTATACCGATAATTCTCTTTCCGATCAGCTGCTGCTGTGATTCACACTCAGATACAGTGATATAAATACTCCGAATCGTGCAGTGAGAGTAATATGGAAAAAGATGATCCGCTGTGGCAACTCCTAACGGGAGGAGCTGAAAGAAGAAGAAGAAGAAGGAGAAGAAGAAGGTGCAGTGAGAGTAACAACGCTAAAGCAGTTATGGTATTTGGAATACTATGGTTGTTCCCTGAACCATTATATTGTTACGAGTTAATTACAATCAGATGCATTACACTAATAAACAATATGCGGTTAGTTTCTGTGTATTTATAAAGCCGCGTCATGAAAATAATGAGTAATCATACAAGAACAGTACCATTGCTTTGACGCTGGGTGCCGCCAGTTTGCAAAACCGAGCGGAGAACTTGCGTACGACAAGGCATGAGGTACCGTGGAAAAGTGCGGGGCTTTACGGCAAGTGTAGGTTTTATACATCGCGATTTGAACGTGGAATAGTTCTTACGCAACATTTCTGTGCGTACGCACCGTTTATACATGAGGCCCCTGGTCTTGGAAGTTTTAACGTTATTGTTAAACAACTTTGAATCACAGGGGATTTCATTTGGCTTATTTGATACTTATTGCATATTAACAACAAAAAAAAAACTTTTAATGTCAAAGTGAAAACAGATCAGTCTGAAATATTTAATATTAATAAATCTTTACATTTACTGTATATAGTGCCATTCTCACAGCTCAAAGTGCTTGAGTGATTGGGCAGCCATTTCAAACATCACTTATGTGCAGCATCCAAATGGATGAGGCAACGGCCACCATTATTGCACCAGTACACCCACCACACAGGAACTTTTAGGTGGTGAAGGGGTGAGAGAAAGACAATTAAAGACTGGGGATAATTAGGGGGCCAGAATGACTAGGCCGTGGCGGGCAATTTAGTCAGGATATCAGGATATACCTTACTCTTTAGGATGCCCAGGAATCTTTTATGACCACAGCAAGTCAGGACCTCGGTTTTATGTTTCATCTAAAGGACAGTGCCATTTCTAGAGCATGATTTCCCCGTCACTGCACTAAGGTATTAGGTTCTACATTCAGACCACAGGACAAGCATCCTCTGCTGGCCTCACCAATCCTCTTCCAGCAAGAACCCATGCTTTTCCTAGATGGTCTCCCATCCAAGTACTGGCCGTGTTTGAGGTGGGTGATCTCTTCTCAAGTCTTTTACCAATATAAAACACAAAAATGATCGATCTCATAAGCCGCTTTAACACAACACTCCTACATCATCACAGTTACAGCCAATTGGTTTTAGTGGTCCCACACTTTTTGGTTCAAAGGTGGTCACCTTTCTAGGGTCTGGAGTTGATTGTCATATAAAAGCACCTGATCTGGAAGGCACACATACATGAGGGTACCTTGCCTATATTTACACATTACCTGGTGGGTTGCCAAGCAATAAGGGGTGACATGGGACAGGAATCTGGCCCAATAAAGCCTTAAAGAGTTGAAAGATATATGAATCACATTAATGAAGGCTGCCTGGGGTGAGGTCTGATTCTGGTTTACACTATGACACTAGCATGTCATTTAAAGTACACATTGTAAAACTATCCTGATGTGGGGTGCAAAATCTGTACATTTTGGTTTATATCTCCATGATATTTTGTTCAAGACAAGACAACAGATGAACTACATTCAGGACATATCAAAGCATGTCTTCTTCCCAGTTATACCTCACTTTTAAAACAGCTGTTCTAACAAAGAAAGGAAGACATGCTGGTGGCTCAGGCTATCAATTGCTTTATAACCTAAGAAAGGATGGACATCTAGTTATTTAACAGCCTGGGAAAGGAAGACATAGCGACACTTGAGGCAACATCAAAAACGTTGTATTGTTTGGGAAAACGGACGAGCGAATTCATTCATTATATTGATAGCCAGCCAATCAGAATATCTAACAATCACATCTTACAAAACCCCATAGGTAGAATTTTAGAATAAATATGTCTCGTCTGAGTTGCGATATACTAAGGAAGGAGGGAGGAAGAAGATGGGACAAAGACGTCAGAAGAGAACAGAGCAGCGTCAACATGCGGCCGTTTCCATCAGAAAAGCATCTAATGAATAACTACAAGTGCTCGATCACAAGCCGCCTGCGACATTCATCCTTGTCATCTGTAACTTTTTGCAAACTTTTTCTAAAGGCTATATATATAAATTCAGACTTTTCTATCAGTCCTATTTTCTACTATTCTTTGTTCCAGTGGTATTATTATTATTTATGTAATAAATACCATGCTGCTTTTAACATTCTATGCTTTATCTTCATTTCTAGAATGATTGAAGTAATAAGGTAGATTTCTTTGAGCACCTGGTGCAGCCGGAGGTTTGCCATACATTCTGTGCTGCGAGGTTTATTAAGGTTGCGGGTGAAAGCTCCACCCAAAAGTACGTAAAGTAATTAATTATTGGCTGATAAATGACCTATAGTCAAGAGTGCTGAGCCTTTGTATGTTTAAATGTATTCTTGGAGACCAAAAGTAATATTAAGGTCTGAGATATCATTAAAATATTGTATGTTGCTTGTGCCGATAATAAGTAAATTTCTTAAAGTGCTGAGAGAGTGACAGGCTTATTCCTAAGGCACCTGTGTGGTTTAAAGTGCTAGAGGTTAGCCCTTTTGTGGTTAGGGTCTGTGTGTATGCGTATATCTATGTATGTGTGTGTTAATCTTAAAGTGCAACAGTAGACCAACCTGGTAACGAACTTGATAAGTACACTTACCCTTGAAGAAAACAGGTAAAGGGTAAGTAGAGGGCAATGCTACAATAATACATATCTAAAACATGTTTTTTCCATCTTAAAAATATTGAAAGAAAGATCAAAATGTTTTCTAAATAAGCAAGATACAGAGAAACTAATTTATGTGTTTGCTTCTAGTACGATTGACTACTGCAATGCGTTATTCACTGGCTGTTCAAATCTTTCTCTATGTAGCTTTCAGTTAAATCAAAATGCAGCTGCAAGAATCCTTACAAGAACTACAAAGTTTGAACCCATAACTCCTGTTCTCATGTCCTTGTACTGGCTTCCAGTTCAGTTTAGGGCTGATCTTAAAGACCCCCTTTTAACTTATAAAGCCTTAAAAGGCCCTGCTTACTTATCTGAGCTTATGATTATTTACAAATCTGAGTGCACATTAAGATCTCAAGATGTCGACCTGCTCAAGATTTCAAGGATTACTAAATTAGTTCCAGGACCTTAAAGATGTGGAATGATCTACCTACTTATATAAGAGAAGTCACTTCAGTCTCAACTTTTAAATTCAGGCTGAAGACTCACAACTTTAGTCTAGTATACCATGACTAGAGCTGCTGATTAGCTGATTATACTGCATTTCTGTTTTTTATTCATTTTAAACCATTAATAACCCTCCTCTATTCTGTTTCTCTTCTCAGTATCTGGATGCGACACTTGGTGCCACTGCTCTAATGCCAGACTGTTCTCTTGCGTATGGAAAAGTCGCCAAAGGTAAAGAAGCATTGGAGTCATTGTTCTCTCATCTGATTGGACGGCCAGCACAGACTCTACTATAGAAAACCCAGGAGTGGGCAGGCAGCCAGTTGGCCAAGGTCTCCAAGGCTGTGACTTTGTTTTTAACTTTCTCTTCTACAATTTTAATCACCACCCTTGTCAACTGGCCATAGTTTGTCAACTAAATTCATGGAGAGAAATCGTTGGTATTCATTTTTGCTTAATCAGTGTCTACCTCGTTCTTGCATGTTTTAACAAATCTACAATTCTGAGTGTTCCAGTTCTGTATTTAGTAATTAATATCATCTCTACTACTTGTGTTTGTTCACAGCGCTCTGTGCCCGCACTCAGTGAAAAGCGCTAAATAATAAAGAAGTTAAATTGTTTATGGGTCTTCTCAGAGGTCTCACACCCTTTCACCATTTTGAGTACCCCAAATCTATCTTATCTGATGGCCTCAATGATCGATATATTGATCTGCCAAAGCTCTACACGCAGGTCACTATTCCAGTGGGAAGAGAATATATTCCTCAACAGGAAGACATTGAGAAGTGGCCATTATTGAGAAGGGTTACGCTGTCAGTTTCCCAAAGAAAGCTGAAACAGAGCAAGAATTTCCAGATGAATTAAAGGCTTTGAAGAAAAATGTTTGTGTAAAAAAGAACAGTCAGTTCTTCAAACTTGACAAAGTTCACAAAATGTCTGCCATTTTCTCTACCTACCTTATCCTGAACAGGTCTGTGGATGGGCTGCAGTCCACCTCAGCAAGCACAGGGCACCAGGCAGGAACTGTACCCTGGCAGGGGGACACACTCACACCCACTCACGCCAATCCGCCATCCACTGTGGAAGGAAGTCCATGCAAACACAGGGAGAACATGCAGACTTCATGCAGGGAAGACCCGGAGCGTGAACCCTGATCTCTACTGCGCCACTGTGCCACCGTGCTGCTGAATCATGACATCTGCCCTCGAATGTTCTAAAGTCATTTACACGTCATTCTCTTTTTAAGACTTTGTTGGGTCAGATTTCTATCCCATGTCACCCATTTTCTGCTTGGCAGCCCCCCCTGCCCACCAAAAAAATGTGTAAATATATATGTACATAAAACATACCCTGACATATCAGTGATGTGCTTCCCAGAGAATACACTGAACTGGAAAAAGCCAGAGCAACACATCCAAATGGCTTAAGAGGGAATAAGAACGAGCCATCACATCAGGAGCAAGTCGGGCAGAAAAATAAGAATATGCTAATGAGTTGTAATCATAAGACACACGTGTCAGACATCAAGGAGAATCATGCTTATAAAAAAAAAAAATGAATGCCAAGGTCAAATCCAGGATGGACCGAGCCAAGTGGAGCTTCTTCCTCTTATGTTACCAACCGTCACTGATGGGAATGAGTTGTGACAGGGTGAGAATTTCAGCGTTTCAGGAATCAATGAACACAATATGACCGATTTCAGAGTGATGCCTGTATGTCTGTCTGTGTGTGTGTGTGCCCCTGTGTCTGCATATCACTCTGTGAACATGAAAACTAAAAATGAATTAACTGAATGAAGCGTGCATGCCACTGTTATTCTCATGGGGAATCACTAGCAGCAAGGAAGTCAAATCACTGCAATAGACTGCATTCTGCACGGATTATTGCATATTTTATGTGTGTCTCTACGTACATATTATACACCGGCATCACCAGGACGGCTTTGGTAAATCGATAAATACCACCGTAAGACGAGAGGGGGCGCTGACGCTAATGGCATCTTCTGCTTTTCCCACAGCTCTGAGTAATCACTAGTAGAGAAGGCCGAGCCCCGCCCACAAAAGACGCTGTCAGCCACACCCTCCTCAGGCTGGGGCTGGTAAAACCGGGTGGTAAAAACTAGACAGGCATCTGTTGAACCAATTAATACCTCATTCTACAGTATATATATATATATATATATATATATATATATTGTTACACACGTGCGCTTTTGAGGCAGCTAAAGGGCCTAAATGAGGGCAATTCCACAACAGACCAGGGGGTGGCGGATTGTGCTGATCCTTTCTCTCTTTCCACTACAGACTGATTACAGGAAATTCCGCCTGGCTCCAATGACCTCACTTCTGGTTCCGGCCCTTGTGAGACCGTGTGTCTCATGGAAAGACGGGAAACGAGCCTTCCGGTGCCGTGGATATGGTGGTAATAGAAGCCTGTGTATGCTTTGGGGACGTGCATTTACCTGTTTCGCTAGGTTATAAGAATAGGAAGGAAAAAAAAAGAAAAGAAAAAGAGAACAAAGTGTTCATTAAGCGTACCGTCACAAAGGGCTTTTTGAACATCGTGCTCGTTTTTTTTTCCCATTGTGTTCGCTGGGATTTACTCTACTCGGGGGGGTTGGACAGGCACACACAGAGCCATTGTCAGTTTTAAACGTGGCGCATTGTCCATAACTGTTTGGAAATCACAGCCTAATGTAGTAAAAGCCAAGTGCCAGATACTTCTGAGCTTTTCCTTTTGGTAAAAACACTCTTTGGATTTTTCCAGGTTTGATTTTCCTTTAAGCTCACTTCCCGTTAATCTTTCATTTTGTGTGTTCCATTGGATTCTATTGAAAGTCCTTCTGTCTACCACACTACTTGGTCTTTGTGTGAAGAAAAACTTCCTAATGTCTGTGTGAAATATACCCTGAACAAGTTTCCAGCTGTGTCTCCGTGTTCTTGATGAACTCATTTGAGTCTCGATCCACTGGACTAACTCCCTTCATAATTTTAAACACTTCAGTCATGGTTCCTCTTAATTTTTTTTTACTTAAACTGTAAAGGCTCAGCTCTTTTAATCTTTCCTAATAACTCATCCCCTGTAGCCCTAGAGTCAGCCCTGTTGCTCTTCTCTGGACCTTCTTCTAGTGCTGATATGTCCTTTTTGTAGCCTGGAGACCCAAACTGCCCCCAGTACTCCAGATGAGGTCTCACCAGTGTGTTATAAAGCTTGAGCAGACCCTCCTGTGACTTGTACTCCACACAGCAAGGCGCTATATAACCTGACATTCTGTTAGCCTTCTTAATGGCTTCTGAACACTGTCTGGACGTTGATAGTGTCAAGTCCACTATGACTCCTAAATCTTCTAATCTTTCCTCATAACTCATCCCCTGTAGTCCTGAATCAGCCTTGCTGCTCTTCTCTGGACATTTTCTAGTGTTGTTATGTCCTTTTTGTAGACACAAACTACACCCAGTACTCCAGATAAGGCCTCACCAGTGTGTTATAAAGCTTGAGCAGAAACTCCTTGGACTTGTAATGGAGGACACACAGTTGACTCTCTGCCTCACCAGACCACAGCATTTGGTTTCTGATAGTCTGAGAGCTCTTTTGATGCATTTCTGTAGACTCCAAGTGGGCTTTCATGTGTTGTCTGGCCACTCTGCCCTAAAGGCCTGATCTGTGATGTGCCGCCATGATGGGCATCTTTCTGGAGGTTTCTCCCCTTTCCACACAGCTTCTCCGAAGCTCAGTCCCTCCTGGTCACTTCTGTTACCAAGGCCCTTCTCACCGATTGCTCAGTTTGGCCATGTGGCCAGCTCTAGGAGGAGTCCTTGTTATTTCAAACCTCTTCCATTTGAGAGTTACGAAGTCCACTGTGCCTTTGGGAAACTGCAATGCAGCAGACATATTTTTGTAGCCTTCCCTGGATCTGTGCCTCGATACAATCCTGTCTGTAAGCTCTACAGGGAATTCCTTCAACCTCATGGCCGGACCTTCTATAGACAGCCATGCACCTTTCTTAATCATGTCTGATCAGTTGAATCGATTGCAGGTGGACCCCTTTTGCTTTTGCTCAGCTCTTTTACTCTTTCCTCATAACTCATCTCCTCTAATCAGCCTCCTCGCTCTTCTCTGGACCTTTTTCTAGTGTTGTTATGTCCTTTTATTAGTCCTGGAGACCCAAACAGCACACAGCACTCCAGATGAGGCTTCACCAGTATGTTATAAAGCTTGAGCAGAACCTCCTCTGACTTGTGCTCCACACATCAAGGCGCTATATAACCTGACATTCATTTGCCTTCTTCATGACTTCTGAACACTATCTGTCAGTGATGAGTTCACGACGACTCTTAAGTTTTTCTTGAAAGGGTAAATGAAGCAAGAAGTGTTTCCTTTTAAAATTTAAAATGTAGACAAGTTACAATTTATCAGAAGACATCAATGACATCACAAGATGGAGCCTCTTAAGTAACGGTAATGATGTTCCTGACGCGCCGTGCCACAGCCCATATGATATAAACAAAGACGCTGCTGACGCATTCTTTCCAGCCGGTGCATCCTTCATGATCTTCAGCGCCATCTACCAGCCATGACGGGTCAGAGAGGATGATGAGACCTCGTCAGTCTCTGTGTCTTCCGACAATAGCGACTACATTTTTTTTATTAGTAAGATGTTAGCACAAAAATTCACAGAACTCTAGGGAATGTCATGTGAGAAAAAAGTGCTTTGAAAGTTACCAATCTGATGATGTGTATTGCATTTTATGGGTTATTCTGTGGTTACTCCATTATGAAAAGTGAATATTATCAGAGTTTAATGTTTTGTTATAAAGTATTCGGTCGCGGGTAAAGCAAGACCACAATTCCCATAGGAATTCAATTCATTAACATTCAGGCCTTCAACTTTTGCTCCGTTTTCTAACATCACCCAAATGATAGTTTATGATTAACTGTATACTCTCACATAGTGGAATCAGTAAATCCGACAGAGAAGAGAGAAGAAAGGGAAGCAGGAAAGAATCCCCCTTAATAAAAAGAGTCGGTGTGTCTGTCTGGGTGTTCGTCTGGTTGCTGTGTCTCTGTCATTCCAAAAGATGGTGCATCATAAACATTTTTAGCAGTAAAATACATTGTATTAGTCATTCCAACAGATGGTGCATCATAAAAATCAACACTGCTTTTATGAATCCCATACCAAATGGCATATAAAGGAGAGAAATATGCATTGCATTTATCATTCCAACACATGGCCCATCAGAAATGTTAACAGTGATTTTATAAATCCCATAAAAAGGGCATATATCAGAAACAAAGGCATGGCATTTATCATTCCAACAGATGGTGCATTGCAAACATTAACAGTTCTTTTATGAATCCCATACTAAATGGAATATGCATTTGTCATTGCAACACATGGCACATCACAAATAATAACAGTGCATTTACAAATCCCATACCAAATGGCATATAACAGAGACATAGGCATTGTTTGGTGCACTGCAAACATTAATGCTGAGGTCTTCGTTAATTACTTAGATCTCAACCCATCTTAGATGGGTGGCACAGCTGGTGACTATTAATTGTCAGACACTCCTAATGAACATCTCCAGACCCTTCTTGAGACAGACACAGACTACGCCAGACACCAAAGAACGGCCATCAGCCACACTCACCAAATATTGATGAAGTTGCCAGCTCCGTTATGTCATAGACACCATTGTTCTGCTTCTTCTCTGTCAAAATCCCATTGGACGCCTTGAAGCATTTCTAAAAGACATCATATAAAACAGGAGTGACAAAAAGGGAAGCACCACAGGTGTGGATGTGAGAATTCAAACTGACAGAAGTGGCAGTTCAGAGTGCGGTCTGTAGGGGGCTCAAAACCAGAAAGTAGAAATGGGCAAATGATATCGAACCGTCGACGCTTGTGCCAGTCAATCTGAAGAGTAGTGCGTCGAATCACTGTGCCGGAGCTTGTGTCACGTGACCTATGACGTTTGAAGCTTCGAACACAGCAAGCTTCCTTGGTTTGACAGCTTTGGCGCTAAATTAACAGGTAGCCTATAATAAAATACATCGTTCTCATTCAACAATGTTGGGTTGTGAGGAGACAGAGATTTGGAGAGCTTTGGTGACAGATGGCGACTAACAGCAGACCACGACGTTCAAAAGTTTGGGAGCACTTTGATCTCATACCACCGAATAAGGTAGAATATGTTGCCTCCTTATGGTCTACATTTTATGTTCTGATCAGAATCTTATTCTTACACTGTTAAAATAAAATGTATTTCAATTATACAACACTGTGTAGGTGTGGTGTTTGCTGTGCATGCAAGGGTTGTCTTACAACAACAACACGTCATCCATGTTGAGACTCCTGCAGCTCCATTTGTAAAGCTCGAGTGTGTCTTTTTAGTCCGGTGTTTCAGATTCAAACTTTTCTTTTTTTTTTAAACTCTCTAAATCCTAAATCTGCTTGAAATGGACCTTCAGACATTTTAGCCATCATACTCAAACCAAGTTATATTTGTTCTTAAATCGAATCTGGAATGTGTCTTGTGTTTGGATGAGTGTGTTTGCACATTAAGTCTGCCATTATACTACTATCCTCTTTATTTACAGGTGACACAGAATGCTTACTTCTGGTACAGTACCAAAGTCTCTTCTAAGAAAGAAATTCATTATTTAATGTCTAATGATTGTGTATTCATTAAATAGTATAAATAGACAAGGACCTTAGCAGAATAAAATGAACACAGGCTTTTCTGACCTTTTCCTGGTGACGTGAGACTCAAACAATGAGTGCTGCTTCAGTTGTGCTCTGGAGAGCTTGCCTTGACCTGAGTTAACCACCAGATGCCGCTGTTCATACTGGGGCTGAGGCTTCAAAGCTTCGAATCTTTGTCGGCACAAATAGAAAGAAAGCCTCCAAATTTCACAAGGCTTCATTTCCCCATCACTACCAGAAAGCAAAGATTAATGGTGAGGGGAATGGTAAGCAGAATTAGGGGATATCCAAAGTGGCGCCCCTCAGGGGTCACTCTTGTGCTGCTGTTCTTTCTAAGACACGTAAATGAGGACAAAGGACAGAAAATGGAGAATTGGCGGAGTCATTACAGATGGGTCCCGGGCAGCATACAGACTGTAAGCCAGTAAAACTGAGGTCCTGACTCTCTGGGCGTGTTTCAAAAAGAGTAGGCCGTCCGCACTGCCCTGGCTAAACTGCCCACCACAGCCTGGTCATTCAGCCCTCCCCATCCCTTATTGGCTAACTACCTCCCTAACCTCTTCACCTCCTAATATGTAATGTGAGGGGAGCCTCGTCGAGTGGGAAGGTTTGCACACGGATGTTACACATTGGCGGTGCTTGAAGTGGCTCTCCACTCTCTTTATAAAGTGCATTGAGTGGGTTAGAAAATCACTCTGTAAATGTAGTTGATTGAATTAAATTATGACGCTACAGGCATTTTTGTGTAATTAGGACATTTCAAAGTATTTGTGTACTTTAGCCAGCAGTCCATTTTGGGCCTGTGTAGGCCCAAAAGCCTGCCTCTGGTGTTTGGGCCCTGGCTGTCTGAGGCGAGGCCCGTTTCTATACATGTCAGATCCTCCTTGAGGTGTTTTTGAGCCTTGTATCGCACTTGCCAGTTTTGTCAGCTGCATTAATGTAAAGAAACAAGCCAGTTTATGTTACCTCCAAGGGGTCCCAACAGAATCCAGACTGATCCGGCTGCATGGGAGGGAGAGAAAAGAAATCATCACTCGATCGATCAGCCTACCAGTAAAGGTATCAATTCATCAATCCACTGAAATGACATTGTGTGTCAGATCAACGGCACATGGATCACTGCGTAGCAGTTCACTAAGAGACAAAGTCCAGATGCATCTCTTAAATGTTTTGTAACAAAAGGCGCTATATAGGTGCCTGACCCGACAGAGATGGACACGGAGGCACGTATAAAATAAATAAACTTTTATTGTTCTTCACCTGTTGGGCACTTCTTCCCCGTAATCCCCCCAGGCACAGCACAATCCCAACTGTACAAGCAAGCACTTCAAAAACACACCACACAATTCTCTCTTCTGGCACCAGCACTCCTCTTCTAAGCTTTGTCCTTACCCAACCGACTCTGGCCAATGAGTGGTGGTTGCTGGCTTCTTTTATTAGGCACCCGGAAGTGCTCCAGGTGTTTGGTGGCAGACATCTGGCTGCACTTCCGGGTGTGGCGAAACCAGTGCCCAGTAGGGTCCAGCAGCTCCTGCTGCAGCACCCACTGGCGGCACCTGTGGAACCCAACAGGGCTGCACGACACTCCAAACCCCATGAAGCCCTGGGGGAGTCCGAGGCACTGCTGCAACCCAGGGGGGGCTGCCATCTAGTGTCCAGGGGGAGATACTGGGTTTCCCATTCGTGCTTCCCTGGAAGATATGCTGCAGGGGCATCCCGGCTGGGCATGGGCCCCGGCCGCCTGCCACAGTTTTCATCATTTTAGTTTGTACAGTGGGTATAGAAAATGAATCCCCCATTCAAAATATTTCTACAAACAAATATTTTTCCAGCTTTACTTACTCAATGCAACCTATAACATCCAAATGAAAAATATCAAAGCTACAGTTTAGAAGAATTAAAAAAAAAATAAAAACAAGAAATACTGAGATTAATAAAGGATCCCTCCCCTCCTAAACTCAATCAGGTATAAGTGCCCACCATTCCCATTTCAGACCATGGTTACTGGCTTCCTTCCACCTGTGATCAATTGTAATCCGTGTGATTAGTGAAGCTCTTCCTGGAGCATTCATTTCTTTGCTTGGTATTGCAACTGACAGCAAACAACTGACTGTGGTTGGCAGGCCACTTTCAAAAGATCTCAGGGATAGAGTTGTGGACAGACATAAGGCAGGAGATGGAGACAAAAACATCTCAAAGGCTTTTTCAATTCTTAGGAGCTCAGTAAGGTCCATAATAAAGAAGTGGTGAGTGTTTGATACTGCTAGGACCCTCCCTGGATCCTGCCGGCCGTCCCTCCAAAGTGGATGGAAGAGCAAGGAGGAAACTGGTAGGAGAGGCTACCAAGAGGCCAATGGCCACTTTGAAGGAATTACAGGATTTTATGGCAGAGAGTGGTCATTAATGGTGTGCATGTGGCAACAATTTCACAAGCGCTCCACAAATGTGACTTGTTCGGGAGGGTCACTCTTCTCAAGAAAGGCCACATTACGTCTCGTTTGAGCTTTGCCAGAATGCACCTTGGAGATTCAAATGCCAAGTGGAAAAGGGCTTTATGGTCAGAGGAGCCCAAATTCAAATTATTTGTCTTCGATACCAAACGGTACACCAATGCAGCTCGCCATACACAACACACCACACCTACGGTAAAGCATGGAGGCGGCAGCATCCCGTTGTGGGGGTGTTTCTCTGCCACAAGGCCTGGGGCTCTCGTTAGCTTAGAAGGAAAAATGGACGGGGCAAAATACAATCAACTTCTTGAGGAAAACCTGCTACCCTCTGCCAGAAAGTTGAAGATGGGCAGCATGTTCACCTCTCAAGACGACAACGACCCAAAGCACACAGCAAAATGGACCACCCAGTGGCCGAAGGAGAAAAAAGTGAATGTCCTGGTGTGGCCAGTCAGAGCCCACACCTAAATCACACTGAAAATCTGTGGAAAGATTTGAAGATAGCAGCCCACCAACGCTCACCATCCAATTTGACTGAACTTGGGGGGCAAATATTGAGTGGGCTCAATCTAGGCGTGCAAAGCTGATAGAGAAGAATCACAACAGACTCAAGGCTGTCATTAAAGCAAAAAGGGGGTCAACAAAATGACATTGACATGGGGGTGATCCTTTATTAATCTCAGTAGGTCTTGTTTTTGATTTTTTATTATTCTTCTGAACTGTAGCTGTAATATCTTTCACTTGGATGTTATCGGTTGCAAGTAAAGCTGGGAAGAAATATTTTGTGTGTGTGTTTTCATTTAAGACTGTAAAGCAAAAAAATTGGAATATTTCTAGGGGGGGGATTCTTTTCTATGCCCACTGTAAATAGTGCCCCTCAATTAGGGCACAATCCGAATTCTTACAAATACAATCAAATCTCGTTATCTGCAGGGGTTACGTTCTTAAAAAACCCCAAAATAAACAGAAACTGCTGATACCGAAGCATCGATTCTATGGGACTAGGGAGGAACATGGAAGGGATGGGGGTTCTGGCAAATGCACTGGCGGTTTCTGGAGACCACTCTGCTCACGGGATCCTCCTTCCCCAGATCTGTGCCTGGACAGGCCGGAGACCATCGGGTGACTTTCCTAATGTCCAATCAACTGGGCTGAGCACAGGTGGTCTCCAAACAAGCTGCAGAAACATCTCAACAACGACCAATAGAAAAGGGGGGCACCTGAGCCCACCGTCAAGAGGGGGATGCTTGTGTGTCAACATCATATTTCAGCTTTTTATTTTCAATACAGTGGCAAACATTTCTAAAATGATGTCTTTGTTTTGTCATTTTGGGGTACTGATTGCCAGTTAATGGCGGAAAGATGAATTGGAATGACTTTAGCATAAGGTTGCAACATAACAGAATGTGAAAGAAGTGAAGGGGTTTGATTATATCTGACTACACAGTAAATCAGCCTGCACTTCATATAGCGCCCCTCACAGTGCCCACCAGCACTTACACAGCACATCACAGTATCAAGAAGACCACAAGTGCAGATCAGTGGACCTTAAACCTTGGAACAATCATTACTGACAAGTGCTGTGTTTTAAATGTTCACACTCTTATTTCACATTTCCCACTGTCCTTGCATATTTCGAGGGTCTTCTCCTACTTGTTGCAAATGCCAGTAAAAGCCGCACCCAGTAAATGACACAAACCTCCAGGCATCGGGTAAAACACACCTTCAGAATGGCATGGTCCTCGGCACAGTGCAGTTCTGGAATAGGAGGCTTGAGGGCGCTGTCGAGCTCTGCGGAAAAGAGAACACAACAAGTGACAGCAAAGTGACAGGACGGCCACCATAATCAGCTGCAGAATAATAATAATAAGAAGAATAAGAATAATAATAATAAGAAGAATTCTTTACATTTATATAGCGCCCCAGTGCCAAACAGCACCAATGAACATCAATCACAGAAATGCATACTGAGGTTTGGAAATCACTTTGGGTTTGTTTTGGGATTCGAGAAATGCAAGCGTTTGCTGTTCATTAAAACATTACAAATGAAGGGAATGGAACCCGACGGCGCCCACTGCTTGCTGGGATAGGCAAGATCTGCCCGGTGGTCCTGCCCCGGAGAAGCAGGGTTAGAAAATGGATGGATGGTAAGAAGAGGCCATTCGGTGTGCAGGGTCCCACCTTATGCCCACTAATCAGTTCTCCTCAGTCTGCTCAGAATATTAAAGGGTCTGTTTCTGTATGGAGGGGGAACGTTGGGGTCGAGGAGTGTAACTGAGCTGCTGCCTGCACTGGCAAACAACATGAACAAGGCTGGCATCATTATGAAGGTGTTAAAAAAATGCTCCTGTTTAGACAACTTGACATCCCTTTACTCCTCCCTGTGCTGCTTTAGTCTGAAGTTCAAAAGTGCAGACAAATCCATGGACTTCATTGGGCTCAATGCATGCTGTGTAGTATGGGACACCTGACCATGGTTTTTATTCTTGCTTTTTTGCTGCACTGCCCCACTGATTTAGCTGGCACAGGCAATGGATTATTTAATATAATCTCCATGGCAACGTCATGAACTAAAAACAAACAAAAGAGCAGTCCCCAAAATAGTTCAACGCATTAGCTGAAAGACAGAAAGTAATAAAATACAATCCACCTTAATAAAAGGACCAGTTGTCTGTGTGTTTGTGTATGTGTGTTTATCTGGTTGCTATTTCTCTGTCATTCCAACAGATGGCACATCACAAACATTTGTAACAATAAAATGTGTGGCATTTTAATTCCAACAGATGGCACATCAAGACCATTAACACAGCTTTTATGAATTCTATACCAATTGGCATATATAAGAGATATATGGATTGTATTTGTCATTCCAACAAATAGTGCATTATAAACATTTGTAGTAATAAAATTGGTTGCAATTTTCATTAATGGATTGGGCATCAAGACCATTAATTCAGCTTTCATCAATCATATACCCAAAGGCATATAACAGAGACATATACATTGCATTTGTCATTCCAACTGATGATGCATCACAAACATTTGTAGTCATAAAATGTGTTGCATTTTCATTTCAACAGATGGTTGCACATCAAAACCATTAACACTGCTTTTACAAATCCTATACCAAATGGCAGATAACAGAGACATGTGAATTTGCATTTGTCAGTCCAACAGATGGTGAATCACATCATTTGTAGCAATAAAATGTATTGCATTTGTCAATCCAATAAATGGCACATCACAAACATTTGTAGTAATAAAATGTGCTGCATTTTTCATTAACGGATGGCACATCAAGACCATTAATGCAGCTTTTATGAATCCTTTGCCAACTGGCATATAACAGATCCATATGCATTGTATTTGTCATTCCAACAGATGGCACATCAAAACCATTAACACTGCTTTTATGAATCCTATACCAAAAGGTCGACAAGCAGATCGCGCCACAAAGCGCGTGCATGCAGGCGCGCACGCGACCGTGAAACCGTTATCGACCGCTTGTTGCGGTTCGTTGATATTCCCCTTGTCAGTAAATGACAGTGTTTGGTCAGTGTCGCCTAGCTAACAAAGTCACAGCACTGGATGCGACAGTCTGCCAGGTTTGCCAGACGTCCCGATTTGAGCGGGACTATCCCGAGTTCAACAGACAAATCTTGAGTTTGAATTGAACAAAAATTCTATGTCCAAAAAATTTTCTTAATTTAATTTTTTAATTTTGAATATCTTGTTAAAGAGGCTCGCTAAGTTGGGTTTGGTAGACAGCCCAGCTTACCACCTTTTATTACTAAAATGTGTAACTGCCAGCTGAATCCGAGTGTTTGAATCGAGTGTGCTCGTGCACGTTGTTAAACGTTTCCCATGCTCATCATTGCTGCTCGTGCTCGTGTGTAAAGGAAATGGTTTGAGTTTACAAGTAACAAATTTCAATGCATTAATGTCTTGTCCTTAACACCAAATATAAAAATCGAATTTTCGTCAATTGAAGAATTAACAAAACTACTTAATAGTATTTGCGATAGTGTTCTTCTGTATACGAAGATATTTATATATTCAGCAAATGTGTAGTGAATATGACTGAAGCAAACGCAAAGGCGCTATATAAATAGCATGTATTATTATTATTATATAAAAAACAATACATTTAAGATGCCCCTCAGTGTCCGGGAGGCATCTCGTGCCGCTTGAGACCGCGCGTATCTTTACATTCATAAGCAGCGCCCCCCGGGTGACGGTGCCATAGGCGCCCACATACACTGCTCAATTGATTGACATAAAAAGTTTAAACAAGACATCAACATATTGGCGATTCGTTTGCGCTTCCCTACTGGACTGCAGCTCGTCGTTAACGCCTGATTATCATCCGCATGGAGACGCAGGTCGGGCGCCTCGTTAAAATCTCCCCATTGAGCTCTCTGAAATAAAAAGGCTTTATACACCAGAGGGAAACAAAGCCGACATGGCACTTACCGAGGAACGGGCGCCGACAATGGCAGCCTAGTGAGATGAGGCGCAATTAGAGCGAGGAACATTCTCATTAAAGTGGTCTTTTCGTGACACGTTCAGTCTAGTGGTCAGATTTTAATGTGCGCGTTTACTTGTCCTTAGTTACGGGGAACCTGTCTAATCGGGCGCTTGTATTATTAGTTGATGGAGACGTGGCATTAGTACTGACACGTTCTCTTTCTTTCTTTCTTTCTTTCTTTCTTTCTTTATGCATACATATATAGTACACGAAGCAATGCAGAATAACTATGTAAAGCACAATATAATAGATGAATGTGAAAGGCACTATATGATAGATAGATAGATAGATAGATAGATAGATAGATAGATAGATAGATAGATAGATGACACATTGTAATTACATTTCTAAAATTAGTACTGTACATTTAGAGACACCTTTCTGGAAACAAATCAAGTAAAAGCTGCTCATGAGAAAGTAGTGGACAAAGTATCCACCTTAAAAGCATAGGTGTCTGTGTGTACGTCTGGTTACTATGCGATTCATATTCCAAAAGAAGGCACATCACAAACATTTTTAGTTGTAAAATGCATTGTATTTTCCATTTCAACAGATGGTGGATCACAAACATTAACACTAATTTTACAAATCCCATACCAAATGGCTTATAACAGAGAATGTGCATTGCATTTGTCATTCCAAAAAACTGCATATCACAAACATTTGTAGTAATGCACAAATTATTACACCTGTGTGATGCCATCTGTTGGAATGACAGATGAAATGCATTTTATTACTGCATGCATTACAAAATACATTCCAATAGATGGCGCACTGCAAACATTAATGCTGAGATCTCTGTTGATAGATTTCACCCGTTCTTAGACAGCAGCACAGCTAGTCTGATATTGACTGTGCTTAAACATCAAAGAACAAGCCAAATGTAAGATCTAACCTTCTATAATCTGTACGTTGTAAAGTTCTTACAAACTTAAAATTATTAAAATCTATGTGCTATATTGTGCCTTTCACACCTATATGTTATATTGTGCCTTTTACATAATTCTATTATATAGTGCCTGTCATATCTATTTATCTATTATATAGTGCCTTTCATACCAATCTGTTATATTGTGCCTTTTATATCATTCTGTTATATGGTGCATTTCATATCTATCTATGTATGTGTTATATATAGTACCTTTATATCTATCTATTATATAGTGCCTTTCATATCTATCTATGTGTCTGTCCCTCTATTTACCTGTATATCATGTGATATATAGTGCATTTAATATCATTCTATCTACCTATCTGTTATATAATGTCTTCCAATTCTATGTCTCTTTCTGTCTTGTCTATTTGCAGCTTTATTCTCCAAACATTCGAATCTTAACAAACGCCGGGACTGATGGTGGACTGGCTTCACCTGCCACTCTGATGCTGACCTATTGATTTGATTTGAATGGTGGATGCGTGGGCTGTCGATGGAGCCGCTTAACGACCGCTAAACAAGATGTGAAGTGCACGATGCTTCCTTCCTGCCCTTTGCTTGCTTTCACCGCCAGCTCATAGGCTTTTCTTCGCAGCTAATCAGTCAGTCATTATGGGAGAACAGGCGTTCTGCGCAGAAGCACAAAACATTTAATTGGGCTCTAATGACAGGAAGAGATTTGACACCACATGTTCGTTCTTTACAAACCTGTGAAACATCGCTCCGAGCCGGGCAGCGCAGACAAGAAGCGACAGGGGAACGAGTAACCTTTCAATGCGCCTGTCACAAAGGCGCCGTGTGGATGAATGATTCGGGTGAGCGCTGATGCTGCCTTGCAGCTTTTTTATTAAGAGGCGAGCAAGAAAGTAGCTGCTGAGCGTGCGTCAGATAAATAGGCAAACCCCCCGTGACAGACACACACACACACACACACACACACACCTCTGTCTTTCTGCTTGATTTCAACCCTGATCTAGATCTCAAATGACTTCGCTGGGTCTACTTCTGTTTTGCTGTGCCCACCCCCCTATCCGTATCACTTCTGTTAAACAAATGAGCTTGACGGTCGGAGTAGTCTCATCTTGTTTGTCTAGTTTCATATGCTCTTTAACTTCATTGTAGTCCATGGCACCTCTTTTATTCTTGAGCAGTGGTCCTCAGTCTCGTTCATTAATTAACTACATTTGTATGTAGTGTTTTTCTCACCTACCCGAAGCGCTTAAAGGCTGGTTTACCGTATTCTGCTTCGAGCCTACGTTGTCAAAAGCCGTTTTTCTGGGTCTCGCCACAGATACACCCACCTAAACGCTAGTTGGCGGTGTTTGTAGCACACAAGAAAAGGGAACGATCCCTTAAAATGCTGCCTTTTTTGCCCTCCGGGTTCCCCACTCCTCATGTCTTCTGTTGGTGAACGTATTTGTCCCTGTCGCCGCCAGTTCGCGAACATTCACCACACTGATCGATCCGCACTACATGTCGTGAATTGTTTGCGCATGCGTAAAAATTTGTGCCCCAGCACCCTCAAGTGTGCGATGTACGCTTTCAATACACATGTGCGCTGACCGGGTAGTGACAGCCCCTCGCATTTTCCCACTTTTTCATATATTCGCCGACTTCCAGAAAGGAAGACAAACAGAAAAACGTTTCAGGAAATACGTCGTTACCAAACTGGCCAATCAGAGTCGCAGGGATCCGCGTTAGGTTTGCACTGACGTTGTCACAAATTGCGCAGGTGCACAACAGGGTAAGCCATAGATTAGGGCATACCTATAGCACATGCTTGATGCAGAAATATAGATCAGCCTTTACATGGGCACTGGGGAGCGCACCATCCTCCATCAATGTACTTGCATGTTGTGATCGCAGCCATTCTTGTGTCAATACACTCACCACACATTAGCTGATAGGTGGTGTAGGGATGAGAGAGATTTAGTTAGTTAGTCAGTAGGAGACAGGGGACGATTAGGGGTTCAGAGTGGACAAGGCCATGGTGAGCAATTTAGACAGGACATTGTCATACATGCATACATTTTCAAAGGATGCCTAGGGATCTCTTGTGACCACAGAGACTCAGGACCTCCGTTTTACGTCTCATCTGAAGGATGACACCAAGTTTTACATCACAGCGTTCCACTGGGGTCACACAGACCATCTGCTGGCCTCACAAACGCCTCTCCCAGCAGCTGAGCATGCTTAGCTTCAGGTGGAGGACCATTTCTGAAGTGCAGGTGTGTGTCCGCCACCAACCAGTTTCACAATCAGTGAGACGTTTAACCCCTAATTGATTATCTCGTCGTTTTGTTAATAGTCTCTCCTTCTGCATTTAGAAAGACACAGCAGTTTGATGTTCCATTTATAATTCATCTAACTTTGAAGGCTTTGGTTGTTTTCCTGTTAATTTGCCTTCTTTCTGTATCGGTTGCTCCCTTAATTGTATTCTAATAATGACAATTAACAGCAAGCAGAGCCGATAACAGAGCAGACGACGCTGAATGCTAAATGGATGAAAGTGCTGGGGCGTCAGACCCTCTGAGGCGCTCATTAGGAAGAATGACGGAGGATGCAAGGAGAAGATCTGCGAGAGGAGAATGACAACCACAGGATAAGGACAATCTTAGAAAATTCGGACGTGAGCGTCGGTAGGCTTTGTGCCCCAGGAAGTTACCCGAACTATTCTGTAACATTTCAGGAATTATTTACTCTGATGCCGATCTTTCTGATCATAAAATAGGTCATTACGATAGAAATTGACGAGAAGAATTCATAAGTAATGGCAGAATTACTGGATTTGAGGGTTCCTCTCCAGTGCCGTCCTTCTGTTGCACGATTTGGCTCAAAAACGAATCAGCACATCGTCCTCTCAGAACAGGCTGAACTTTCGAATTTGGTATTTATCTGTCCAGCCGTTTTAACTCTAGGACCGTCCTCAAGAAACTGTGACACACAGAAACAGACACATCATCTAGATATCAATGTTTTCGGTATCGGGGACCCTAAAACATCGAGATCCGTCGAAAACCGGACATTGACATTTTTGGCGAATATAAAGCACACCGAAGACGATAGAAGATTGTCTTTAGCGCAAAGCAAAAATCAAAACAAGTTAACGCACATTACATTAGCCTAACATAACATACACACATTAGTACCAAATTTAGTTTTCAAATTCCTACATTGACCCCAAAACGCAGAAACTGGAAAAGAGAAAAACAGCCGATGAGTTTGAGATCCGCCACTTCGCTCTCTTAAAAATAATGGGGTGCTTTTTTTGCTGAGTTTAAAAAAAAACAAGAAATAATAATCATTGGCATCACTAGGGTTGGTGTCACCCAGTGCGGTAACCAAGGCCAGATTGAGACCCCCCAGGCCCCCGGATGACTTGATGAACAGAGCCATTTAACAGACTTTAAACCAATGCACCCCACGGACACCCAGCTGTGGTAATTCCCACTCTTAATGGCACACAGATACTTGGATCGTTTCATCAAGCCGGTTATTGAGGTGGGGGGCTTCCCACTTAATTGTTTCAGGGCACAGACAGTTATTTTTCATCCAGCATGTCCCCCCTTTGGTGGTTTCTGCCCGCGGACACTCAATTGTTTCATTAAGTGGGTGGTGGGGCTGAAATCACCAAGGGGGACAAGCTCGATGAGAACCAATTGATTGTCTACGGGTGGAAACCACCAAGGGGGACCCTCCGCTCAAGTGTCCATGGGCTGAAGTCACCAAGGAAAACCACTTCAGCCTGCAGACAATCAATCCAAAAATCGATTCTTTCATCCAGCATGTCCCCCTTGGTGATTTCAGCCTGCGGACGCTTGATTGTTTCATTGAGCGGGTTTGGGGGGGTCCCCCTTGGTGGTTTCAGCCAATAGACAATTGACTGTTTCACTGAATGTAACCCCCCCTGGTAATTTCAGCCTGTGGACACTCGATTGTTTCATCAAGTGGGTGGTTGGAGGGACTTCCCTTCCCGGACCCCACCTTGTGATTTCAGCCCAAAACACCATGCAGCAATCTTATCACCAGTCATTTGGTTGTCACCCCTTCTGATGTTGTCACCCCCCGGGGTGCGTACACCCCGTGGATCACCCTAATGAGGTCATCTTTGCCTGTAAAGTTGTATCTTTGGGCTCTGAAAAGGTTCTTAAATATTGGGGGAAAAAAAGCAGAAATCTTTAATGGGGGGGACTGTAGACTCGCCAGCAGGTGATCGAGAACGTCTGAAGTGAGGCTGTGTCATTACATGCAGCAGGAGTCCTCTTAAAATCAGGAAGCCACTGGTGTCTCCCACATCTGCTGTGATCTGCTCTCGGTTATTTATGGAATCTGTTACACATCCAAATAAACAAACAAGGGCTCTTTCTGGAACTTTCATGTTGATAGTTCTTTACAAAACCAAATACGATTTCCCTCTGAAGAATCACTCTGGCACCTTTATTTTTAAGGGTGAAGAGCTGGGGGTCTACAAACTTGATCCAGGAGGGCTGTAGTGGCTGCAGGTTTTTGTTTCAGCCTAATTGCTCTTGAAGCCCTTGTTGCTCAAGCAGCACGTTTCTCCTTTGGCTTTGTTGTCTCGCTAGTTCAGATTTCCCACCCTTAATTTTAAACCACAGTATTGACTGTTTTGAATTTCTCCTTATCCACTTTAACAAAACGACAGGTGTCTGTGTAGTTCTATGTCTGTCCAGGTGCTATTTCTCAGTCATTCCAACAGATGGTGCATCACAAACAATAGCACTGGTTTTGCAAATCCCACACCTAATGACATATAACAGAGACATATGCATTGCACTTGCCATTCCAACAAATGGCATCTCACCAACAATAGCACTGGTTTTGCAAGTTCCACACCTAATGGCATATAACAGAGACATATGCATTGCACTTGTCATTCCAACAGATGGCACCTCACCAATAACAGCACTGGTTTTGTGAATACCACACCAAATGGCATATAACAGAGACATATGCATTGCACTTGTCATTCTAACAGATAGATAGATACTTTATTAATCCCAAGGGGAAATTCATATACTCCAGCATGGTACCTCACCAACAATAGCACTGGTTATGCGAATCCCACAACAAATGGCATATAACAGAAACATATGCATTGCAGTTGTCATTCCAACAGGTGGTGCATCACACACATTAGCACTGTTTTTGCTAATCCCTCACCAAATGGCATAGAAGAGAGACATATGCATTGCATTTGTCATTCAAACAGATGGCACACCACAAAGATATGTAGTAATAAAATGCACTGCATTTGTCATTCCAACAGATGGTGCATCACAAACAATACCACTGTTTTTGTGAATCCCACAGCAAATGGCATATAAGAGAGACATATGCATTGCACATGTCATTCCAACAGATGGCGCATAATACATTTTATTACTACATACTGTACATTACAAAACACATTGCAGTACAATGTGCCCTGCCAACATTAAGGCCAAGGCCTACGCTCTCCCAATGATTTTCTCAGCCGCTCTTACAGCCCTCTGCAGGGAAATCCAATCTGATGCAATACAGTCCCCGTGACCGTCCGGGTCGGCTCCACAGTTCCTGGCAGCTTGAACCGGGAGCCATTGATAACATGTCCAAGGATGAGCAGGGCAAATGAGGACACTCTCAGTCAAGAGGTGGGTGTAAAGTGGATCAGTGCTTTTATTCCAAAATGTGCAGTGCTCCATCCCTCAAATACATAGTTAATAAAGAATGCTGATACATACAAGTGTCTTGTGGAGGTTAAAGGCCAATGCAAAAAAATAAATCGATAAAAATTAGGATTAAAAATTCCATTGGTAGAAAGTCCTTCCTTTAAGAAACCAGGAGCCTCATAAGGGTCTTGCAGTCAGAGGAGACACCCCCAAAAAGGCTAGCACAGTCAACTCTTCTACTAGGCTTGGTTCCTCACCAATAGTCCTTTGGCATCCACACAGCATCACACTGAGCCTTGCTTCCTTGTCCCCTGCTTGCCACTCCTCAGCCTTACATGGGAGCCCACCAAGAGCGTGTGGTCACTCCGGGTCACACATCGCTCAGCAGCAGTGGCCTGCCTGCCGGCCCGCCTTCACTACCCTCCCCATCCTGCCGTCTCCTTTTACTTTTGCTTTACCTTTATAATCTTTTCTACTTCTTTTTGCTTCCCCCCGATTCCCTGTGCAGGCCCCCTTTTATACTGTCCCTGGGCGCAGGTGTGAACGAAGCACTTGACTGAAACACTCGCATCTGCATGTGAATGCGCAACCAGCCAAGCAGCTCAGTCAACCTCGGAGCGGCACGTGTGCGTTTTCATGTGCCCTTGTGCCACACCTGGTGCCTACATGTGCCAAATTATTTATTAACTTTAAAAACACACCACACCACAAAACTCTCTCATCACTCGCGTTGAGATGAAGGCGGTGTCTACACTCTCTGTGCTGCCTCTGTACTAAGATGCGTTTCTTTTTATGATTCAGACGGTGACCTTGAGTGCCATGAAAGGTGTCATCAAATAAAACCTCCTGATATTAACGAGCCATAAAATCAATTAAGACCTGTCATTGGCAAGGATGGGGTTCTAATTAAGCAATCGGGTTGGAGCAGAAACCTGCAACTGCTATGGCTCTCCAGGAGCGACCTTACAGACCCCCGCTCTATCGCTTCATTGTTAATTAAATTCAGTTTATTTTTGTATGGCGCTCTTCACAGAGGGCTCGTGTAAAGATACAATTACACACTTTACAAATTGCATAACAATGCAGATTAGTTAAAGCACGCGGTAAAACAAAGCGACTTCAAACTGAATGACGTGAAAGGATCCAAACAGCATCCGTCCATTAATATTATCATTTAGATATGGCCCATTTACGGCAGAGGACAGGAAAGGAGGTGAGCCCCCGTGTGTGCCCTTGTGCCACCACTGTTTCACTGTCTCAAAGTTCAATGCCAGTGTATTCCCTTCTTTCTCTGCCATTTTACAGTTTACTTCTGTTTAAGGTCCCCACCAGTTTCCAACTGCTATTCTCGATTCCTGCTATGTCTTTTGGTGGCACCAACAGTGTAGTGTCACCAAAGGGAGCACTTCTGTTTGACACCTGCCAGCACTGCTCTACCATCATACTGCCTTCCGTTATTCTAATTCTCCACCACATCCCTGTTGGCACCACCGCTCCAGAGTCTTAAGAACATAAGACATTTGACAAACAAGAGGAGACCATTCGGTCCATCAAGTTTGCTTGCTCAGCTAGTGGCTAAGATGTCACAAACTGTCCTTCCAGAATACAAATCTGGTTTTGGTCCAAGCTGCACCTCCTGGTGCCAACTCTGCTGTTCACTTAAACACCATGCTCACAGTTCAGTTCTGTTTGAGAGTTCCACCTCTTTCTTAAATTTCTTCCCTGTTTTACATTCCTGCTGCATCTTCTAAAATGCCACCTCTGTCCTCAAACTCTGCATGATGCCCAGGTGCTACTGTTATTAGACGATTCCACTACGCACCCGCACAACCCAAGCGGTTCAAAGCCCTGGTTCATATTGAAATGCCACTTTTATTCCAGAGCCCCACTCTGTTTCCTGGTTACATTACCTGTTTTAGGGCACTTCATTGTCAGGGGTACAGCTGCACGGTCATGGTACACAACTTTTTTCTTAATGATTTACCTGTTCTGGAACCCTTATGCAGTATTACTGTAAATGCACCCTCTGGTCCGGAGGTTCACTGTAGACCAGTAGGTGCCACCACTAGAGCACTTCTGCACTCCCAGATGCACCTCTATTCTAGACTCACACTGCACTCCCAGGGTGTTCCCTTACTTTTAGACTGACTGCACTCCCATGGTGCACTGCTCTTCCAGAGTCACACTGCATTCCCATGGTGCACCTTTCTTCTAGAGCAGGGGTGTCAAACTCCAGGCCTGGAGGGCCGTGGTGGCTGCAGGTTTTCATTCTAACCCCTTTTCCTAATCAGTGACCAGTTTTCACGACTAATTAACTTCTTTCCCCTTCATTTTAATAGCCTTGTTTTTAAGCAGTCAGTCCTCTGTCTTTATTCCTTTCTTCATTAAAGGGTAGCCAAACACAAATAAGATGTGAAACAAGCCAACAGATGACCAGCTAAACTGGGATTTCAAACTCCAACCAAATTCACTCCAGCCAATTCTTCTTAATTCTATTTCTTAATGAAAAGCCAATTCTTGCTGTTAATTAAACTTGTTATTTAATTCCATGGCTTGTTGCTGCTCTCATTCTGCCACAGCAGACATTTCCCAAACTGTTGATTTTCCTGTTTTTTCAAAAGAACACCAATGTCAAAATGTTTTGGTGACCTGAGAGATCAGCCTTACTGAGACCTTCACCTTTATTTTCAGATCATGTGGTGAGCTGCTCTTGTGGCGGCTCGTTTTGTGTCTCCTTATTTTTTAGCTACTAATTAAGGAAAAAGAAACAACTAAGGGGCCTGAGCCTTGTCAATTAAAACTAAGGCAAAAATAATTTAATTAGCAGCAAAAACTGGTCACTGATTAGGAAAAGGGTTAGAATGAAAACCTGCAGCCACTGCGGCCCTCCAGGACTGGAGTTTGACACCCATGTTCTAGAGTAACATTGCACTACCGGGATGCACTCTGCTCTAAAATCACACTAGACTCCCAGGGTGCACCTCACTTTTAAACTCTTGACGGCACTCCAATGATGCACTGCTCTTCCAGAGTCACACTGCACTCCCAGGGTGCACCTCTCTTATAGGGTCACACTAGACTCCCAGGGTGCACCTCTCTTCGAGGGTCACACTAGACTCCCAGGGTGCACCTCTCTTCTAGGGTCACACTAGACTCCCAGGGTGCACCTCTCTTCTAGGGTCACACTAGACTCCCAGGGTGCACCTCTCTTCTAGGGTCACACTGCACTCTCAAGTTCTGTTCCTGAGCACATAACCCCCCACACTCCTGAATGTCAGCTCATAATTCCATGATGCTATAGTGTCCTAAGTGTCACAATGCCCTTGCATGTGCCACTTCCCTGCCTGCTTTAGGCCTCACTGTCCTCCCAGCATGCACATCTTCCTTGCACACTCCTGTTGCTATCGAGGTTTCCAGAGCAACCACAAAGCCCCAGCTTGAACTCCCCACAGAATTCCTTAATAGAGGAGTGCTGGTGACGCAGCGGCCTTATGGGACTCAATGGTTTGCGTGCAACAAGCTGATGGGATGGCCTTCCAGTATGAAGATGGTCCAAACAGTCCCTCTGCTCGCTCCACTGTGAAGTGACAGTGCCCTAACATTTAACTTGGAGTGGATGTAGGACTTCTTGATATAACCAGCACAGAACTGGCTTGGGAGAGTGCATCAGCAGGCTGGGGTGACCAAGTTAAGCCATTTGTGACCATCTCAGTTTGGAAACAGTGCACAGGCGCCACTAGCTAGGTACAGAACTCATGAGTTCTCTTTGTGCAGTCTACCTGGGTCAACTAGTATGGGGGAGTGGGGTCAATACAGATGGGGCCACGCCCCATGGAGAAGGAACGGAGAAATGCAAAGTCACCCCTATTATATGACAGGCCCAAGTCAGGGTTAGTGAAGGGCTCAGTAACATGCCAAGCTGAGGTAGGCACTGTCCTAATTGGCCAATGTATGGAAGCAGTGGGATCAAGTCAAAGTAAGTGTCATCTGAAAGGCAGGTGAGGAATAAAGAAGGTAGGTGAACATTGAACAGACACCAGTCATGTCCATCAAATGCTCATCATGCTTTCTAATTAAAATACTCAGCCATCATGAGAAGGCTGGAGACAAACACAAGTCCACACACATGTAACTAAGAAGAAGAAGCTGAGTATCTATTAGAACAGGACATGGAGGGGAGGCAAAGCATAACAAGTCTTACGTGATGGAAGTCCAGGTCACACGACAAGTAAGCTCATCCAAAATGTGCTGAGAGCTGTGGCCAAACTGTCCAGTGTCACGTGAGGGCAGGGTAGGGGGAACACATTGTGGATTGTAGACAGAAATGAGGCAAACAAATAACACCTCCTATTGGAATAAACCTAGCCAATCCATCTATGATGGCTGGACAGGGTGACCGTGTCAAACCTGTGCCCACCTATTTATGGGGGAGAGACAAAGAGAGGCTAGGACATCCAATGTGCGTTAAACAGAATTAAAGAGAAAGCAGATGCCCTCATGGAGGCCAGACAGGAAGACCAAGTCTAACCAATGTCCACCTGGCTACTGAATTGAGGAAAATTTAAACCAATTGTAGGATGGATAGACTTAATCCAAGTCCGTCCTGGGTCTATCTAGGGTAAGTAAACTGGGATACATCATTTAGGACAAAAAAAAAGTCAGCCCACATATGGGTTCTGGACAAGGAGACCATGTCAACCCAGAGTCCATCTGGCTATTGAGCCACAAGTAGATGATAAGACAAGACCCTGGTCTACCAACACAACTAAACCTGCTCAATGCCTTGAGACATATGGGAGGGACACAAATACAAAAATCTTCATTTAAAGACAGGGCAATGGGAAAATGTAAAGTTGTGTCCATCTGGTCATTGAAATGAGAAGTAGAAACTGCAAAAGTGGAGAATGGACAGATATGATCGTCATCCGTACACATCTGTCCTAAATGAATACACCTGGTCATATCTTAGAACAGGACATTAAGGACAGAGGTAAAAATCAAGACGGCCAGTCCATGTCTGACCAGTGTCCAATCAGTTATAGAGGTGAGAGTTAATCGAATGGGAGTGTAGAATGAAGATGCATGATCCTGGTCCACAAACACAGTGCTTTAGGCCATATGGGAAAGACAACTTTAGTAAAACTTTACGGCAAGACTGGAGAGGGACAGCTCGTCCACCTGACTAAAATAATTACAATGGACAGTGACTTGGGAAAACCCTGAAAAGACAGTCCTTGCAAATCTGGACAAGATGACCTTGGATATGGAAGAGAGAGACACATACACTTGTATATCCCATATGTGTTATGGACAACTTTTTCGGTTGGGAAGGAAGACTATGTAAAGCCAATGTCCATCGGATTATGTGTGTGAGACAAGCAAACCAGGCGGAAGCTCAAAAGACACCATCTTGGGTGTACCCCTTCCATTTACAAGCTGGTCTCCCATTATGACACAGTAAGTTATAGTTGAAGGCAAATGAAGGACTGAAAGTAGGTGAGGTCAGGTCCACTTAGATGTTCATCATACTTTGTGACAAAATTACTCGGCCATCGTGAGAAGCTGGTGACAAACTCATGTTAATGCAGGTCCACACACATTTACATAACGAGAATGAGAAAAGCCAGCATCTTCTCGATCGTGAAGGGTGGTCCAAGATGATCCGGAGGTGGTCAGGTTTTGACGTCTCATAAGGGTGCAAAAGCCTTAAGCCAAAAGTGTGAAGACTTCCCCGAGAGAAATCCACAGTGTCCAACACCTCCCCCCTGCCAACCCAATTATAGGAAACAACAGGATTAATGAATGAAAATGCTGACAATGAAAAATGGGCAGACCTGACCCCAAGGTGCTGTAGTCACGTCTACCGGGGGTCCCTCTTACCTTGGAGGTCACTTAAATCATGCATTCATCTCCTCCACCTCCATTTGTAAAATGGACAGAAATTACTTATCTGGCAACCCCTGCTAGTCTAACTCTACTTGGACAAAAGCAGCCGGTGCTGACCTAATAGACACAAGGGCTGGATGGAAAAAACCTGGAAAAACAAACTCCAGAATCAGGGTGGGGAGCCAAACCTCTGGAGGCCTGCTGTAACAAACAAAGGCAGGGAGGAGAGGACAGTGAGGATCAAGGGAAGTGGGGGGGCCAGTATTCAGGTGGGTGAGAGACAGCGACTGAGATGAAAACATGTAAATGACAAGGAGACGAATAGTGCCCTCGTGCCCTCCAAGGGTGGCACAGATGTTAGTCCTTAAGGACGAGACCCAGTTCCTTCAAGAAGGTACGGTTATGAGGTGGACAGCAGGTTTGGAGGTAGCTGCACTCTTAAAAATAAAGATGCCAGGGTGGTCTTTCCGAGGGATGCCATATGGGAACCATCTACATGAAGGTTCCAGAAAGAACATTTATCTGCTTAGATGAGTAACAGGTTCTTTAAATAACCGTGAATAGAGGAGAAGACACTTGGGAAATTCCACTGGGTTTGTGATTTTGAACAGATTTGCTGCACGCAATAACACAGGCTGTCATGTCCACTCCATCTCTTAGTGTCCTGTCGACTACACTTTAAGGATTTCTTTGTTCCACATTATTAGGAACCTTTTCAAAACTCAAGGAACCTTTCTGAGAAGGAAGTGCTTCTTGGGGTCTTTGAGGAACCTCTCACCCCAGTAAAGTGCCATTTTTAAGAGTGTGGGGTGGATGTGGAGTGCCAACTGGCACAAACAAGACTAGGGCACGGTGGCAAGGAGGGACGCTGGAGAAATGAGTTGCTGTTAGTCAAATGTGACCAGGGTGATTGACCACCCTGTTTTTTGTTTTGTAATTTGATGAAGTGCTTTAAGTGGAGCACACAATCCAGAAATCTTTATTTTATACAGCACCTTCCTTTGGTGTACACCATCATGTGTATAGTGGTCACACATTAAAGTAAGAAGCAGGGGTTGAGCCGGCATCCTTAGTTTTAAATGTCCAAGCCCTAGTGCAGTATGCCACATGTTTGGCATAAGAGAGAGAAAGAAAAGGACAGTGCGTTGTGCGAAAAGGTCACGAAATGCAAAGATGGTACTCACACCTCCTTGGGATGCCCTGCTTGAGCTATCTGGACAGGGTTGTGTTATTGCAGGTGGGCAACGTTCTGGGCGTCAATGAGGCAAGCAACAGTTAGTGCTTGAGAAACAGCCTGAAGCAAAGTGGCACGATGAGACTTCCAGCTCGAAAAGATCACAACTCCCAGTTCAGCTGGCATTAGCGGATGAACCCAGATGAGCGTTTTATGTTGTGCGTCAGGTGCCTCTAGGTGGTGATGGTTGGGGGGAGGGGGTGGGTGTGGGTGTTGGCGGTAGCAGAAAGTTACTTCACGTTGGCATAGCAAGCGGCGATACTGGCAAAAGAAATTGAGATCAGACTTACCTTTGGAAATGCAGGAGCCCATCGTCGACGGCAGGCAGGAGCAGCCAGCTGTCTTCTTGGTTATCTGTCTGTGTCTAGGGAGCGGGGGGCCATGCTGGTGCTGGAATTGAGAGAGTGAGAGAGAGAGAGAGAGAGAAGAGAAAGAGAGAGAGAGAGTGAGAGAGAGAGACAGAGCCCTGGAAGCTGAGCTGATGCTTCTCTCGGTGAGTGCGAGAAAATAAACACACACTGCTGGTTTGCTGTTCCACCTCCGTTGCCCCACCCCCACCTCCATCAACACCACTCCTTCTCCTCCTCCTCCTTCCACTGAGGTTAACCTTCACCATGCTGCTTCACAATATTGCCTAACTGCTCTCCATCACAGATGCACGCACACTCTCGGCCTGCACTCGCCAGCTAGGCACTGGTGGAGGGGGTGGAGGAGTGGGGGGCTCTGGCAGGTGTCAGCAGCATCTGCCTCCTCTCTGTCCGTCTCGGCTCCGATGAAGTCATGTCTCACTGGCGGCTTTGTCAGAACTCAGAGATCTAAACATCCAGACTTCATGGGGGGTTATGTTTGTGGCTGTTTGGTAAAACACCCCAACAAAATTTTAAGAAAGGCTGAAATAAAAACAGACTGGAGGGTCTAGGAGGTCAATGAAGTGGCACGACATCAAATGAGTGAAAGCAACAGCACTGAGACTTGACACGGGCAGGAGATAAAGAAAAGGCGGGTCAATAAAAGTTGGCTAATGTCAGGAATGGATGGCAAGGAAGTGGACTGCATGAGTTTGAAAGAGAAAGACGGGGTCACCTGAGCAAATCTGGGGGTGTCTGCCTCCCCAACATTGAGGCAGTAACTGACTCTCCCTGAGGACAAATACTGTAAGGATCTATCTATCGTATAGTGCCTTTCATGCCTATTTTATATAGTGTCTTTCATATCTGTCTTATATAGTGCCTTTCATATCTATCTATCATATAGTGCCTTTCATTTCTATCTTATATAGTGCCTTTCATATCTATCTATCTTATATAGTGTCTTTCATATCTATCTATCATATAGTGCCTTTCATATCTATCTTATATAGTTTCTTGCAAATCTATCTATCTATCATATAGTGCATTTCATATCCATCCCATATAGTGTCTTTTATATCTGTCTTATATAGTGCCTTTCATATCTATCTATCTATTACTCATTCAATTTTATATTCATTTTCCAAAATCAATTAAAAATTAAATCTATTAAAAATTAATTTGCATCTTTAATGGTAAATAATGTTGTGAAAAGTATAGTGAGATTTTTCAGGAACTGAAGACAGAGGTTTCAAGGTCAGTGGGTGACACTCACTCATCACGGTACCAGAGGGTGACATTGTCACGAGGAGACAATTCTTCCAACCAAAACCCCATAATAAGGCCTCTGTTAGTAGCTGGGGAGCATGCCCTGTTGAAAATGGGTAACGGGTCAATACACTATTAAGTTCCAAAAACTGTAGCAATAAACCCACAAGAGGAAGGGTCTGTCAACCGTCATCTTGTAAAGCAAAAAGGGAAAATGAGGAATCTTTACAAAATAAAAGATTTATTCGTCACAAAAAATGTGATGCACAAGAAGCTGTTAGGAGCACAAAAGGCTCAGAAGGATTTGCCTTCACAAAAACAGGCAATACCCTGGCAAACAAATCCCAGAAGCACACATGCAATGGGAGGTTGAGAAAACAGAGCAAAGAGGTCAAAAAATCCAAAGATTCAACAATAAAGAAAGCAATCATCACAAGTGAACTCACCAACACCACTTAGTGCATTCACTCAGTGTGCCACTGGGGACTGTGTGTTCTGCCAGCCTTTACAGGGTAGAAGGCAGTCAGATTATGATTATGCTGGCCAGCTCTTTTTGTGCCATACCTCTATGTGACTGTGGACGCTGTCCTCTAACCAAATATATATCCAAATATCCAAAGACATGAAAGTTGGGTTAAACTCTGCCAGTTTGAGTTGGTGAATAAGTGTGGATGTATTCGTGCGTGTGCCCAGTGAAGAATGGAACCACACCCTGGGTTGGTTTCCACCATGTGCCCAGTGCAACTGGCGTTGGCACGGGCATCATATAATCCGGAACTGATTAGTAAATGGACGGCTTCCACATATTGCTCCTTGCCACTTTTGCACGGTGATCTTTCATTCTTACAGCATACCTACAGTACACAGTACCTTCTGTGTCTCTTCAGAGTGCCCTCTCATTAAATGTTTGACTACATGTTGGCACCCTTTTGTTTCCTCTTTAACAATATGGAGGGGGCTTTCATTTATGTCTCAGTCACAGTGAGCAGATGCCTGTGCCAAAGTCTGGTGGGACACCCTTTTGTGAACTGTTAACTAGCTGGCTACATTCTGACATAATATCCGCTACTGACACCACTGTGTGACCCTGAGCAACTCACTTGGCCTGCCTGAGCTCCAATTGGAAAACCAAAAGAAATGGAACCAATGGTATCACAAATGTTGTAAGTCGCCTTGGATAAAGGCGTCAGACAAAACAGTAAAAGTAAATATAATATCATTCCATTTTCCACTCCTATAACTGGTATGTTCTCTCCTTATGACAGGCCTACTGTATTCATGCCACACTGGTGCCCCCTGCTGGGCTTCCATTGCCTTCACTGTCACTATAAGCAGGTGCTTTCTCATCATCCTTACTAAAATGAAACTTACTGCAATACACCCAAAAAAAAGTGTTGAGATATCTTTCATCCTAATGTAACATATATGTAGTTCAAATATACATTTTTAAGATTAAATCTAAAATGTAAGGAATAATATATTTTTCTTACTGAGGATAAACGGGTTTGAAAATGGCTGCAATTTCCAAACACATGGTGCATCATACATGTACATACTACAGTATGTGTCCAGATCCATGGAAGGTCATTCACCACTCATCTCCTTACCTGCTGGAAAAAGCTAAACACACACTGACATCCCAGTGACTCCAGTTTAGTTTGCACTCCCCTAACCCAGTAGTTCCAGTAGACAGAAGGCTTCAGTTTATTTACTTGCGCTCGGTTCAAAATACATTTAGGATTTGTGCTGTCGCAGCGTGATTTGGTCGATAACATATCTGAATATAAGAAACGCGTATGGGGAATCTATTGGATGATATTGAAAAAGTCGGCTTAACATATACTTTATAAAATACTAGCTGTCCCCTGCGGCTTCACCCACGTAGTAGTGAAACAGGACAAACTAAAAAATCAATAAAAAGAATTAAAAAAAATGTAATTCTGGCCACGTGGAAGGTAGGTACACTCTAAACGTTGGTGCTGTATCTTATCGTGATCAGCTCTGACAGGAGAGCGTCCCCCATGTAGGGAGAAGAACACGTGGCCGTGATATCTCTGCCAATGAGCAGGCGCCCTCTAAAACACACGTAGCTGAGATTTCTCTCTCAAAACTGTCAAACGTTACTCCTTAACCATCTGTAGATGGTGATCTACGTGGTCTGCTGAACAAACAGGTATCGCTAGCTAAGCAGAGGCAAGATGCGCTCCAACACATGGCGAGAGGTAGAGCAACTTGAATGGAGGCTGGCGCGTGAGTGAGGAGGGCCCCAGGAACTGCTGGTCGTGGGCACGGGGTGCCAAATGAGTCAGAACAGCAGCAACCAAGAAAGCAACCATCTGGACCTGATAATCCATTTGACTCAGTCCTGTTATGATGGCTACGTCTGTGCTGATCTACAGTAAGCCTCATATGAAGTGTGGAGGCACACAGATCCCCCTGGTGGGCACTGGCCGACTTCGTCCTTGGACTTCATAAATAAAAAGGCCTTCTATCTTTGTAGTTTTCCTTTGAAGAAAGAGAAGCTGAATGTCAGCTAAGTCATGTGTCCCTAAAGGTGAAACGTTCATTGGGGTCTTCCGGGCACCTTGGGCTTTAAAGCATCAAAGTGGATGGGTGACATTCAGCACTTTGATGGGCGGCCACCACTCTGTGTATTTATAGGATATTTCTTAGCCTGATTCTCTTCCATGTCAAATTAGTTTTTTTTAGTGGCATCGCTTTGAAGACTCTCAGGGTTTCCTGCCATAGCAAACATGATTGGCCACCGACTCAACTGTGAAGTTCTCCAGTCTGTGCCCTGCCGACTTTACCTAAATGTGATGGGGGCTATGGAAGCTGTGGATGATGGCTGACCTCGGCCCGCATACCCCACCTCGGCCCGGCAGTTACAGTCACGTAAGGAAGTAAAAAGAAAAAAAAAACGGAAACTGTTGACTTTGTCGACATATTTGAACATGCAGACAGTGCCACCAGATAAAGGGGATACACCGGAATTAAAACACAAGGAACATTCACACTGCCTATCAAATATTAAATAAAAATATGAACAGGTGTGACAGTCTGCTGGGGAAAAAGGGAGTCCACTCTTGGCCACAGAAGTTTGTATCTAACTCCTAGCATGTAATTCCATCTATCCGTTTTCTAAACCCACTTTATCCTACCATGAGATTCCATCCATCCATTTTCCAAACCCACTTTACCCTACCGGGCAGCACTGGGCCGCAGTGGTATCGCTGCTGCATCGCAGTATGGAGACCTGGGTTCGCCCCGTGTCTGTGTGGGTTTCCTCTGGTTTCCTCCCACAGTCCAAAGACATGCAGGTTAGATGCATTGGCAATCCTAAATTGTCCCTGGTGTGTGTGGGTGTGTGTGTGTGTCCCTGCGGTGGGCTGGCACCCTGCCCGGGGTTTGTTCCTGCCTTGCGCCCTGTGTTGGCTGGGATTGGCTCCAGCAGACCCCCGTGACCTTGTGTTAGGATATTGCCTGGTTGGAAGATGACTGACTGACTTTACCCTACCATTAGATTCCATCCATCCATGTTCTAAACCCACTTTTGCCTGAGCAGGGCGTTACGTGGTGCAGGAGTCTATCCCAGGATTCACTGGAATAAGGCATGAAAAACCCTGAGACAGGTGGTGTCGGTCCATTGCAGGTCAAACACACACAGCAGGGTGAGAGCACAGACGTTCTGAGGCTGGGTAGTTCACACTGACTAATCATGGAGCAGAGTGTGGAGACGAGTTGAATGTTCATTATCTCACGCAAGTACGACTTTTACTGTGCTCGGTAAACACTGTGTCTGGTGGCAAAAGGCGAAAATGTGGAGTACCACCCCAGTAAGCCCATTTACTTCTGAACACAAAATGAATGAAAAACCATAGCAGAAATAAACAACTGAGGATCAAATTCATTTCAAGTCAAATCAAATAACACTCCTCTGAGCTCCTTCATCATCCAGGGCCTCGCTGTTTTATGTCCACAGGACCAAAAGGGACAGGACATTGGTTGGACTTTACTGCTGCACTTGATTGCCCTTGCTGGGCGTGTTTTCTGGGCTATGGAAAAAGGAGAGGAGAGGACCCCATTAGCGATAGTGGCCCCCTCTCGCCCTGTGTTACTGCTTATCAGGGAGCCCTCAGCGTATGACAATAAGGACCCTAGGAGCCCATAAACTTGCCTGCAGTGTACTGTGTGTGTGTCTTCATGTGTGCAATGTTGGGTCTGTGCCATGGCTGGTGTCTCTTGTATGACTGTGCGTGTGTTTCCACATGACTGTGTGCTGTGGTGAAGTCACTGAGCGTGTCACCAGGCCTCACATACCTGTGACATCTCTGTGTCTAACTGTGACCCTTTTGTGTGTGGGATTGTGTGTACGCTGTCACATGCGTTCTTGTGCAGTTCCTTGTGTCTATAGCTGTGTGTGTGACTCTGTGTGTGTGTGATGTAGTTGTAGCTGTGTGTGTTTCCATCCGAATCTCCTTGTTTCTGTTGCTGCCTGACCTGTGTGCACCTCCATGACTGTTTACTTGACTGTGTGTGTTGTATTAATAGCCGACTGCCATTTTAATACTTGTGTGATTATGTGGGCACCCACACGTGTGTTTGTGTGCCACTAGACGCTCCTTGGCTCAGTTCAGGTGGTAATGAAAGGACAGCCTGTGCCCAAGCATCACATAAATCCCTGCCTCCCCCCACTGTGCACCCCTCCTCACTCTCCCCGCAATTCTCCTCACATGATGTCATTTTCTCCTCCAGGAGATAAACACATGCGTCTTCCTGGACCCCCAGGAGAGACAAGAGTACTGTCACATTCCGGTGACATCATCCTAGTCAAGCCACCCTGTTGATACCATTTTGTTTCCATGGAAACTCCTGGCACATTTCTCAACATTACATGTTTTCTCTTGCAGTTCCTTATCCTTGGCAGAAGGCTGGTTAGAATTTGACTTGTGACGACCACGGTAGGAACATGTGTGCTAAGTGGCAGAGAGACGCTGTGCCCTCTGGGACACCAAGCAGTGGCTAGTGAATGACGGACTGACTACGTGTGCGAGAAACCCTGTGAGACAAATGACAGGCTGTGACGGCAACTTGCCTGCCTAAGACTGTGGGGCTGGGAGTGTGTTGTTGGGGGTCTGTGGTGCTACAGGTTTGGAAGGCTAAGGGATTTATTTGACTGGTAAAGGGGAAGGTTTACAAGGCAGTGGACTTATGTCACATTCAGAGATGGTCCTTGTTGGCTTGTGCCCAATGTTACTGGTGCAGGCTCTGCAGAATTAAGCAGGTTTGAGAGCGTCACCTCACTTCTACCTCCATTCTTCATCCATAAATAAAAGCGTGCATTAAATATATAGTGCCTTTCAAGTGATACTCCACTGCAACTGGCTTTTCTGATAGATAGATAGATAGATAGATAGATAGATAGATAGATAGATAGATAGATAGAGGTAGATGTGATAGTGTAATCCCCCATGTGGACACTAGATGCTGCTGTGAGCTAACAGGTCCACATGTGTGTAGTGATTCCCGGCCCAAGTCCTGGCATAGTAGTAGTCATGATGGTCGCATTCTTACTTGTGCAGCCCCTGTGTCCCCTTTCCATCATATCAGGGGCAGGGCCTGGCGTTTTTAAGTATGGCGCCCCCACTTCTATTATTCACAATGGTGCTTCTCTGTCTCGTTCACATTGTTGTCCTCATATTATTTGTGGTATTTGACCTTTTGTTACTTTACATGATAAACAACTTACTCCAAGTTAAAACTCTTTGAACTTTGTAGGCTGCTTTTTGGGCCAGCTGCCCATCGGTATATACCCGGAAGGCCGATATAACAGCAACTCATCTATCGTCATAACCCCTCTGGCCAGAATAATGACGTTGTGTTACTGTTGCGCTGCTCTACTCTCTAAATCTTGCCGTCCCCTGCCCTAGAGGTTTATACCATACAGGCTGCTATGCCTCTCTCCCATCATAACCCGGTGGCCATCTCTGTATTAGACAAGTAGGCAAAGAGAGCTTTTGTCCTTTTCCTCCCACGGCGGGTTACTTTCCTCCCTGAGCTCACCTTAGGACATTATGGTCGTTATGGTGTGACAGGTGTACCATCCCAGTCAAACTCCCCATCTGACACGGTCCCTGGAGTGGGCTGCACTGCACCTGAGGGAGTTCAGGCGCTTCATGCCAGAAGCGAGAGCCCCACAGGAGAAGAGGAGACATACTGGGCGATTGATTATAAGATGGTGAAAGTCATGTGACGTGCTCTTGTGCTTTGCTTCTGGCACTGAAATCTCCCTTGAAGCACATCACTCCAAAGTGCAGTCTGGCGTTAGGTTCTTATAATGAAGGGTAGAAAATGATGAAAACTGTGAGGCTGAAAGTCATATGGCTTGTTCTGAAGTATCAATCTGTTGTTATTGACATTATGGCTTATTATCATATGATTATCATATAATAAAATTTTACTTTTATAAATGAAAATGTTTGGTTTTTAAAATTATTGAAAATTGCTGGGAACGGAAAGGTTATAGTGCTGAAACTCTGAGGGGGTCAAGGTTTAAAGAGTTAAGAACAAAAACTTTTATCTTGACTTAAAAAGTCAAAATACTGCAACAGACATCTAAATGTTACATGGAACCCATTATATATGATTAGCCGCGGGCCGTGTGGCAGTGGAACAGGACAAACTTTAAAAAACAATAAACAAACAGGCGTCACTAGCTAAGCAGAGCCTAGGTGCGCTCCAACACGTGGCGAGAGGTAGAGCGGCTCAAACAGAGGCTGGCGCATGAGTGAGGAGGGCCCCGCTCCCCAGCCTCTCTCTCAGATTTGCGCAAGTAAACTGTGATACCTAGCGCAATGAGAAAAGTCGCAAAATCAACCGGAATGTTCAAGCAAATTATAGATAAAAACCCGATCTAAATCCGTTAAGTAGTTCTCTCGTCAAAAACGGACAGACATACAGACAGACAGACAGGCACACAGACGTTGGATTTTATATACGAGGGAGTACCCAAAAATAACTGGAATTGAAAAAAACATTTTTTTTAAATAATTTTTACTTACTGAGACTTTAGTCTCCTTCAAAGTCCTCTCCAGGTGAATAAATGCACCTGTCCCAACAGTTTTCCCACTGGTGAAAACATTTTCGGAATTGCTGAAGAGGAATGTTGTCCAAGGCCTGCAGCGATTTCTCTTTGACTTCCTCCATGGTACAAGAAAGCTTTCCTTTGAGCTCTTTTTTCATATGTGGGAACAAGAAAAAGTGTCACGGAGCAAAAGATCAGGCGAATTGGGAAGGCGACAAGAACTCCAAGACACACACGTCAATTCAGAAATCTCTTCAATAGTCCGATGACGATCTTTGTAAATTGAACTGAGAACTTTTTCAAGATTTTCGTCATTCCTAATTGTGGATGGTCGGCCAGATCTTGGTTGGTCTTCAAGTGATGTTTCCCCTCGTCTGAAATGCGAAAACCACTCGTAGACCTGAGTTTTACTTAAAGCTTCTTCTTTAAAAGCAGTTTCAAGCAGCACTACAATTTCAGTAGCTGTTTTCCCTAAAAGAAAACAAAATTGAACGCAGGCTCACTGTTCTTTATGATCACCCTTCACAAAAATCGCAGAACACGTTTAATAAGCACCAAGAAAAACCAACATGGAGTGGCGCATGAACAATACAGAGCAACGCCACTTGACGGACTGCGGCAGAAAACTGTAAGTGCGCTACACCTATCGGCGAAATTCGTAACTAAGTCGAGATTGGGCGCCAGGTACAGATTCCAGTTATTTTGGGTACCTTCTCGTATAGAGAGACGGACACTGGAGACACAAACATGGGATGTAAGGCCTTCAAAGGACCTCACTACAAGAAAGACTTTACTGGCCAGACCAGGCCTCCTTCTCTCCTTTACCTGCCTGGAGAGGCAATACCCCAACTCCAAATGGCCTGCCTCAGGCCTAGGAGGCCCAAAATAGAATTAAATCTTCTAAAGAAACTTAGGAGGGGGATTGTCATAAACCATGGCTTGCGGGCATTAAAATGAATTTTAGAAAAAAGAAGGATTTGTTAACAAAAAACTAGAAAAATGAAAAGCAGGGCTCCACAAAGCAACAGAGGTGAAAATGTCGTTGCCTAAAAGTCCTAATCGATAATCCAGAAAACAGAATCCCTAAAACAGAGCAAAAGATAAAAAAAAAACAAATCCAATAACAGATAACAGTAATAATACTCCTGACCCCATAGAACCAAATGCTTGGTTGCTGAATGCTGCCTCTGGCTCGAATATAAAGCCAGCAGGAATGATGTCAGGGTGGCCCCGCCCCTTGAGGAACCGCCCACAAAGCCCAAGGAACACATGCAAATTAAAAGAGACAGTGCATAATTAACCAATAATGAACAAAATCAGTGGGAATGCTGATATGCTTTATTAACCCCCGAGGGGATATTGTCTTTTTGCATGAACTTTTAGGGATCTAATCACAGAGTCAGCCATTGTAAAACAACACTGGAGCAATTTTTACGTTAAGGGTCTTGCAACAGAGTTGGATCTCTTCTGGCAAAAACTGAATTTGAATGACATAAAAATAAGAAAAATTACAATTCAAAGAACAAAACCAAAAAATACAACTCAAAAATATTCATAAATAGACAACAATAAATAGAATTTAATAAAACCCATGAGCAGCAACATATTTCCAAATACCACCAGTGAGCTCACCCCCAATACTTATAAAGTTCAGTACTGCTTACACACTTTCTATTGGGGTCCCCAACTGTGGCTTGTGAGCCTGATGGCCAAAAAACTAAAACAGAAGTGGCTCCTAAACTTGAGATTTTACCTCAAGCTAAATGAAAAAATGAATCGACAAACCTTATTTTCAAATGAGCTTCTCACTCCTCTAAACTTCCCATCTCACGCTGTCAGGAAGCACCAATTCGCCAGCGGTTTGCCAGAGTTGACCCCATGTCTTCGACCCTCTGAAGCCCTCCTTTCCATTTTATTTCTTTCTGTCTTTGTTCTCTTCACATCCTCAACAGTTCACTTATTTCCTTTTCGCGCTCACCTAGACATTCAGCTACTGCTCGTCTCACCTTTTCTTTCACTTTAGAGACTTAATTTTTGAATACAAACTTTCGTGAGACCGGTGCTTACTTTTCATCGTCCTGAATTGTTTTTTGTGTCTGATGGCCCTTTCTCTTTTCTTTCGTTTTGACTTCAGCGTCAGCCTCTTCTCACACTTGCTCCTCTCCTCTTCTTCTTCATCTTCTTCTTCTAATGTCCAGCGTGCCTGGTACTTAAAAAATTATAACCCAAGAAAAGGCCAAAAATCACACAGTGCTGCCAAAAAAAAAAAACAAACCCAATCCCCGGCATAGAAAAAGTCATAAACTGGGAAGCGTTTGATTGGCATCAAGAGTGATGACTTCGGTACATACAATCAAAGACTGGGAGATTTTATAATAAAAAATACGTATAAAGGTGTGATGGGCAGGACAAGGGTATCAGAATAATGAAAGAAATGCTATTAAAGTGGAGGAAGGAGTTTAAAGAATAGCCCAAAATACTATGCTATTTTTTTAATTAGCCAAAAAAGCAGAACTTGCAAAAGTTAATTTGTTTTCCTGCAGACGCTGATCAAAAGTATCCTGATTGGGCGGAAAAACCACTGACCTGGCAATGCTGTGCCCATGTCTCTTATTCAAGCCCCACCCCAAACCCTGCCTCTCTCTTTTACAAACCTCCAATCCTGTCCCGTTTATTGCCCCACACCAATTGAGACAGGCCAACCAGGGAGCACTAGCAGCTATGAGTCATGCTAAGTGCTCAAACTTCAATTCCCTTTAAGCACTCACT